>NC_052068.1:4869102-5114102 GCF_015852505.1 Tachyglossus aculeatus
GGGGTAAAAATGAATAGCGAGAGAGAAGTCCAGCAGCGAGTTCAGAGAATCAAATGAAACTAAGAAGATCGTAAAAGAGCGATGTCTCATTAATGAGAAATGAACTTTCTGTCTTAAAAAGTTGATTTTTATGCCGTTATTCGGGAGATTCCGTGTCCTTAAGTTATTGTCGATTGACGGTGATTGTTGTGTGCTTATACTGAGCGCTTGAGAGAGCACAGTACCGTATAGTTAGTAGACAGGATCCCTGTCCTCAAGGAACTTTTAGTCCAGGTGGTCCGGGATACAACGATCCGTAAAGAACGGGAATTGGGCAGGAAGTCTCCCATCGGCCTACTGTATTCCTTGACATTTTTGCCACTCGATAGATCAGTCCATCAGCGGTATGCGTTGAGCGCTTACTGTGTGCAGAGCATTGTACTCGGATATAACCGAGGTGCTAGACACGTATCCTGCCCACAGTGAGCTTACAGTCTAGAGGGAGAGATGGATGGGAATATAAATAAATGAATGACGGCTGTGGACGTAAGTGCTTTGAGATCGAGGGACGAGTGAATTAATCAATTTGAGGGGTTTATTGAGCGCTTACTGTGCTCAGAGCACTGCTAAGTGCCTGGGAGAGTATACAACAGCCACGTTTCCTGCCCACAATGAGCTTACAAATTGTACTTCCCAAGTGCTTAGTACAGTGCTCTGCACACAGTAAGCGCTCAATAAATATGATTGATTGATTGCAATCTAGAAGGGATGATAAAGGGAGCAAATTAAAGTGCAAAGGTGATGGGTGCAGCAATGATTCATGGTCACAAACCTGTCACTTCACTTCTCTGGGCCTTGGTTCCCTTATCTGTAAAATGGGGATTAGGACTGTGAGTCCTACGTGAGACAACCTGATGACCTGGTATACACCCCAGCGCTTAGAACAGTGCTTTGCACAGAGTAAGCGCTTAACAAATACCATCGTTATTATGATTATTATCCAGACTATAAGATCCCTTTGGGCAGGGAGCGTGTCTACCAACTCTGTTCTATTGGACTCTCCCAAACAGTTCAACGCTGTGCACACAGAGTGAGCACAGTAAGTGCTCAATAAATACCATTGATTGATAGGCAGATTGATCGTCCTCTCCCAGGCGCTTAGTACAGCGCTCTGCACACAGTTAAGCGCTCAGGAAATCCAATCGACTGGCTGATTGAGCGCGATAGGGTGAGTGTGAATGCCAGAACCATTTTTCCCCAACCTATCGTTCCATAGGTAATAATAATAATAATAATAATAATAATAATAATAATAATAATAATAAAAGTATTTGTTAAGCGCTTACTGTGTGCGAAGCACTGTTCTAGACAACCCTTCCATGGTGGGCGAACCGGCTAGGTCCGAACCGAGAGTGGATTGCCCGAAGAGAGACTTCCTTCCTCCCCGTCTTTGTTGTGAGAAGAGTTGTTTTCGCTACCCTAGATGTTAAATGTACCGTTTTCCTAAAAGGATTCTTGGCAGTGTCACCGAAGGGCATCTGATGTTTGACAGTGGTCACATGGTGGAGACACGCCGGGTTGGCCTGAATTATTTCCTCTCTCATCTCCTGGATTTTCAGTGTCACTTAGGTTCCGATTCGAGGTATCCCAGAACACCTGTAAGTAAATTCTGCATTATTTTTTTGCTGCAAAGACTTGTGACACCTCGATCTCTCTCCCCCAGGGAGAATCGCTCAACTCGAGAGTCCGGTTACAGAGCTTACGGTCCACAGATTTAGCCTGTCAGGTCATGTGACAGCTTCTCAGAGAATTGTATCGATTTTTTTTTTAAGGGAGACACAAAACCGTAAAGAATTCAACTTATGGTCTGTTTTTGAGTATTAATGCCTGCAAATTGGAATTGGCAGGTGCTCTCTTTCTCTCTCTCTTTGTCTCTCTGTCTCTCCCTCTCTCTCCCTCTCCTTTCTCCCTCTTAAGACTGTCCTAGTGCTCAAAATACTTGAGGGATTTATGTAAAAAGGAGGGAAAATTGGGAAGTGAGGCAGGCTTATAAAATAAATTTCATTCTTTCAATCGTATCTATTAAGCATTTACTGAGTGAAGAGCTCTGTACTAAGCACTTTGGAAAGTACAGTACAACAATAAGTTCACTCCCGGCCCACAGCGAGCTTACAGTCTAGGCAGACATCAATATGAATAAATAAAATAAAATTACAGACATGGATGTAAATGCTGTGGGGCTGGGATGGGGGGGGAAGGACAAAGGGAACAAATCAGGGTGATGCAGAAGTGGATGGAGATGAGGATGGAGATGAGAAGGACTCTCGGAGGAAATGGGCCTTCAGTAAGGCTTTGAAGGAGGGGGAGAGTTATTGTCTCTTGGATTTGAGGAGGGAGGGCGTTCCAGGCCAGAGGCAGGGTGTGGGCAAGGGGTTGGCAGCGAGACAGGCGAGAACGAGGCCCAGTGAGGAGGTTAGCGTCACCAGAGGATCAGACTGTGCAGGTTGGGTTGGAGAAGAAAAGAAGCGATGTGAAGTAGGAGGGGGTAAGGTGATGGACTGCTTTAAATTAATTAATAATGGTATTTGTTAAGCGCTTACTACGTGCCGAGCCCTGTTCTAAGCGCTGTGGTAGATACAAGGTAATCAGGTTGTCCCAGATGGGGCTCACACGTTTAATCCCAATTTTACATATAAGGTAACTGAGGCCCAGCGAAGTTAAGCGACTTGCCCAAAGTCATACAGCTGGTAAGTGGCGGAGCCGGGATTAGAACCTACGACCTCTGACTCCCAAACCCGCGCTCTTTCCACTAAGCCACGCTGCTTCTCTTTAAAGCCAATGATGAGGAGTTTTTCTTGGGTGCAGAGGTGGATGGGCAACTGCTGCAGGTTTTTGAGGAGTGGGATGACACATCCTGAACGTTTTTTGTAGAGAAACAATTGAGGCAGCAGAATGAAGTTTGGACTGGAGTGGGGAGAGAGAGGAGGCACGGAGGTCAGCAAGAAGGCTGATGCAGTCCTCAGGGTGGGAGAGGATGAGTGATTGGATTAAAGTTTGTATTAAGTTCTGTATTAAGTATTGTAGCAAGTCTCCTCTCAGGGTGGCAGTAATCGGGGTGGGTGAGGATGAGTGATTGGATTAAAGTTTGTATTAAGTTCTGTATTAAGTATTGTAGCAAGTCTCCTCTCAGGGTGGCAGTAATCGGGGTGGGTGAGGACGAGTGATTGGATTAAAGTTTTTATTAAGTTCTGTATTAAGTATTGTAGCAAGTCTCCTCTCAGGGTGGCAGTCATTGGGGTGGGAGAGGATGAGTGATTGGATTAAAGTTTGTATTAAGTATTGTAGCAAGTCTCCTCTCAGGATGGCAGTCATCGGGGTGGGAGAGGATGAGTGATTGGATTAAAGTTTGTATTAAGTTCTGTATTAAGTATTGTAGCAAGTCTCCTCTCAGGGTGGCAGTCATTGGGGTGGGAGAGGATGAGTGATTGGATTAAAGTTTGTATTAAGTATTGTAGCAAGTCTCCTCTCAGGATGGCAGTCATCGGGGTGGGAGAGTATGAGTGATCAGATTAAAGTTTGTATTAAAAGTATTGTAGCAAGTCTCCTCTCAGGATGGCAGTCATCGGGGTGGGAGAGGATGAGTGATTGGATTAATCTTTGTATTAAGTATTGTAGCAAGTCTCCTCTCAGGATGGCAGTCATCGGGGTGGGAGAGGATGAGTGATTGGTTTAAAGTTTGTATTAAGTTTTGTATTAACTATTGTAGCAAGTCTCCTCTCAGGATGGCAGTCATCAGGGTGGGAGAGGATGAGTGATTGGATTAAAGTTTGTATTAAGTATTGTTGCAAGTCTCCTCTCAGGGTGGCAGTAAACAGGGTGGGAGAGGATGAGTGATTGGATTAAAGTTTGTATTAAGTTTTTTATTAAGTATTGTAGCAAGTCTCCTCTCAGGATGGCAGTAATCGGGGTGGGAGAGGATGAGTGATTGGATTAAAGTTTGTATTAAATTCTGTATTAAGTATTGTAGCAAGTCTCCTCTCAGGATGGCAGTCATAGGGGTGGGAGAGGATGAGTGATTGCATTAAAGTTTGTATTAAGTATTGTAGCAAGTCTCCTCTCAGGATGGCAGTCATCGCGGTGGGAGAGGATGAGTGATTGGATTAAAGTTTGTATTAAGTATTGTTGCAAGTCTCCTCTCAGGGTGGCAGTAAACAGGGTGGGAGAGGATGAGTGATTGGATTAAAGTTTGTATTAAGTTTTTTATTAAGTATTGTAGCAAGTCTCCTCTCAGGATGGCAGTAATCGGGGTGGGAGAGGATGAGTGATTGGATTAAAGTTTGTATTAAATTCTGTATTAAGTATTGTAGCAAGTCTCCTCTCAGGATGGCAGTCATAGGGGTGGGAGAGGATGAGTGATTGCATTAAAGTTTGTATTAAGTATTGTAGCAAGTCTCCTCTCAGGATGGCAGTCATCGCGGTGGGAGAGGATGAGTGATTGGATTCAGGTTTGTATTAAGTATTGTAGCAAGTCTCCTCTCAGGGTGGCAGTAATCAGGGTGGGAGAGGATGAGTGATTGGATTAAAGTTTGTATTAAATTCTGTATTAAGTATTGTAGCAAGTCTCCTCTCAGGATGGCACCTGGAGAGTTTCCAGGCCTCTACCAGTCTCGGCTCCAGGAGGGCGAGTGAAGCAGAGGCCTGGCCAGTCCAGCCCGAGCTCGGCTGGTGGCTAGTGAGTGGCAGGCCATCTGCTACAAGACAAAACTCCCCTGTGCTGGGAAGCGACGCTACATCATCAATCGTATTTATTGAGCGCTTACTGTGTGCAGAGCATGAGAATCAGGGGCGGAGACTCAAGGTTACTGCGCGGAATGCAACGATGGTAAACCACTTCTGGTTTTTGACCACTACTAGAACGATGGCAGATGGAGAGCGGGGCCTTCTGAGACAGATGTGTCCATGGCGTCGCTCTGGGCCGGAGACGACTTGACGGCATAATCAATCGATCAATCAATCGTATTTATTGAGCGCTTACTGTGTGCAGAGCACTGTACTAAGCGCTTGGGAAGTACAAGTTGGCAACATATAGAGACAGTCCCTACCCAACAGTGGGCATAAGACAGTTGTATTAAGTGATTGTGTTCCGTTTGCCCACCTTAGACCGAAGACACAGGAGCCTGGAACTTCGGCCAAGTTGGTAAATAATAATAATAATAATAATAATGATGGCATTTATTAAGCGCTTACTATGTGCAAAGCGCTGTTCTAAGCACTGGGGAGGTTACAAGGTGATCAGGTTGTCCCATGGAGGGCTTGACAGTCTCCATCCCCATTTTACAGGTGATGGAACTGAGGCACAGAGAAGTTAAGTGACTTGCCCAAAGTCACACAGCCGACAGTTGGCGGAGCCGGGAAGAAATGGGGGAAAGGAAAGGGCGTGGTCAAGTTTTTCAGTGGTGTCATCTTTTTTTTTTTAATGATATATGTTAACCACTTACTATGGGCCAGGCTTTTACTAGTGCTTAGAAGAACTTAGCAGGTCTCAGCGCTTAGAACAGTACTTCGCATATAGTAGGCATATATATATATATATATATATATATATATATATATATATATATATATATATATGTGTGTGTGTGTGTGTTTGTGTATATATATATATATCATCAATCGTATTTATTGAGTGCTTACTATGTGCAGAGCACTGTACTAAACGCTTGGGAAGTACAAATTAGTAGGTGTATATATATATATATATATATATGTTTTACGTAGTTGTTACTCTATTTTACTTGTACATATTCTATTTATTTTATTTCGTTAATATGTTCTGTTTTGTTCTCTGTCTCCCTCTTCTAGACTGTGAGCCCACTGTTGGGTAGGGACCGTCTCTATATGTTGCCAACTTGTACTTCCCAAGCGCTTAGTACAGTGCTCTGCACACAGTAAGCACTCAATAGATACAATTGAATGAATGAATGAATGGACACTTACCAAATGCCATCATTGTTACTACGTGCCGAGGTAGATACAAACTCATTCATTCAGTCAGTCATATTTATTGAGCGCTTACTGTGTGCAGAGCACTGTACTAAGCGCTTGGGAAGTACAAGTCGGCAACATATAGAGGCGGTCCCTGCCCAACAACGGGCTTACAGTCTAGAAGGGGGAGACAGACCACAAAACAAAACATGTAGACATCAGATCGGACACAGTCCGTATCCCACGTGGGGCTCACCCACGCATCCCTAAGCCCCATTTTACAGATGAGGGAACCGAGGCCCAGAAAAGCAAAGTGACTGCCCAGAAAGCCATGATTTTTTTTTTTTTTTCCCCAGCCTCAGTGACAATGTCTGATTTGAGAAGCTGACGTTTTAAGTCATTCGGCCCTCGCAAGAGGTAATATTCTGGAAAAAAATATTTATTTGAATAACATGAGGTTTCTCTATAGTTACGACCGTTTTTATGACCCTATATCCTTGCCAGAAAACACATTTTAAGAGATTCATTTCAAAATTAAGTATGACCTCAGCGTTTTAAAATACAATTACATTAACTATCCGTTTAATAGTCGCTTAAAGTTTTTCTGGCCTCTCACACGTATGTCAATATACTCGCGCCCCGTATTAAACACGTTATTTGTAGGCTGTGCTATCCAGTTAACGTATTCCAGCTGGCAGAGTAAATATTAAGACAGAGACAGCATTCCGGGAGACTGAATATCGCCCTGTGTCCCTGCCTTGATTATATCGCTACCTTGTTTCACGTCGCACGCTCCCCTTTTAGAAAGAAACCTGGCGTTAGCGTTGAAATGGGTATTATTTATTTAGAACGGTATGAACCAGTTTACAAGAAAGGCACTCAAGTGGCAGGATTATTTATTAATGAGACAGAACCCAGGTTAATGGAACCATCACACAATCACCCTGTATATATGTATATATGTTGGTAC
Organism: Tachyglossus aculeatus; assembly: GCF_015852505.1. Lineage (NCBI taxonomy): Eukaryota > Metazoa > Chordata > Mammalia > Monotremata > Tachyglossidae > Tachyglossus > Tachyglossus aculeatus. The sequence goes on from NC_052068.1 coordinate 4,876,037, forward strand.
ATATTTTTTACTCTATTTATTTATGTATTTATTTTATTTGTACATATCTATTCTATTTATTTTATTTTGTTAGTATGTTTGGTTTTGTTCTCTGTCTCCCCCTTTTAGACTGTGAGCCCACTGTTGGGTAGGGACTGTCTCTGTATGTTGCCAATTTGTACTTCCCAAGCGCTTAGTACAGTGCTCTGCACGTAGTAAGCGCTCAATAAATACAATTGATGATGATGATGATGATCACCCAGACTCACTGGAGGTCACCTTTTGATGACCACACAGCCTCTTGAAAGAGGAGAGAGGCTCTTCCTCGCACAATATTTAGACGCCATATGAGGGGCAACGTTGCCAAATAATAACGGTGGCATTTGTTAAGCGCTTACTATGTGCCAAGCACTGTTCTAAGCGCTGGAGTAGATACAATAACAATAATGATGGCATTTATTAAGCACTTACTATGTGCAAAGCACTGTTCTAAGCACTGGGGAGGTTACAAGGTGATCAGGTTAGTACAGTGCTAAGCGCTTAGTACAGTGCTAAGCGCTTAGTACAGTGCTCTGCACACAGTAAGCGCTCAATAAATACGATTGATGATGATGAGGTTGTCCCACAGGGGGCTCACAGTCTTAATCCCCATTTTTTACAGATGAGGGAACTGAGGCACAGAGAAGTGAAGTGACTTGCCCAAAGTCACACAGCTGACAATTGGCGGAGCAGGGATTTGAACCCATGGCCTCTGACTCCAAAGCCCGGGCTGTTTTCCACCGAGCCACGCTGCATCTCTACAGCGTGATACAAGGTCATCAGGTTCATTCACTCATTCATTCATTCAATCAATCGTATTTATTGAGCGCTTACTGTGTGCAGAGCACTGTACTAAGCGCTTGGGAAGTGCAAGTTGGCAACCTATAGAGACAGTCTCTACCCAACAGTGGGCTCACAGTCGAGAAGGGGGACTGTGAAGTTGTCCCACGTAGAGCTCACAGTCTTCATTCCCGTTTTACAGATGAGGGAACTGAGGCCCAGAGAAGTGAAGTGTCTTGCCCAAAGTCACACAGCTGATGAGTGACGGAGCCGGGATTAGAACCCACGACCTCTGACTCCCAAGCCCGAGCTCTTTCCACTGAGCCAAATGAATCTCAAGTCGGCTGCGCCCCATTCCTGAAATGCACCCCAATTCCTTCTCTTTCCGCACACAGCGACTCAAGTCACGTGAAAGTGTGGAGTTCCAATTCCTGTAGGGAGAAGCAGAGCTGCTTTGTGGCTAGAGCCCGGGCCTGGGAATCAGAAGGATCTGGGTTCTAATCCTGGTGCTGCCGTATGTCTGCTGTGTGACCTTGGGCGAGTCACTTCACTTCTCCGGGCCACAGCTACCTCATCTGGAAAATGGGGATGAAGAGGGGGAGCCCCATGTGGGAGAGGGACTGTGTCCAAACTGATTAACTTCTATCTCCCCCAGCGCTTAAAACAGTGCTTGGTGCATAGTAAGTGCTTCACAAATGCCATCATAATAATAATTATGATAAGATGGCACTATAGGGGTGTAGTGATGGTGGAATTTGTCAAGTATTGACTATAATCATGGTATTATGGTATGCCCGGCACTGTACTAAGCGCTAGGGCGGACACCAGCAAATCAAATTGGACACAGTCCCTGTCCCGTGTGGGGCTCACAGCCTCGATCCCCATTTTTCCAATGAAGTAACTGAAGCCAAGAGAAGTGAAGTGACTTGCCCAAGGTCGCACACTACTGGCTCAGTGGAAAGAGCACAGGCTTTGGAGTCAGAGGTCATGGGTTCAAATCCCGGCTCCTGCCACTTGTCAGCTGTGTGACTTTGGGCAAGTCACTTAACTTCTCTGTACATCAGTTCCCTCCTCTGTGAAATGGGGATTAAGACTGTGAGCCCCACGTGGGACAGCCTGATCATTCATTCATGCATTCATTCATTCATTCATTCATTCATTCATTCATTCATTCATTCAATCGTATTTATTGAGCACTTACTGTGTGCAGAGCACTGTACTATGCGCTTGGGAAGTCCAAGTTGGCAACAGATAGAGACGGTCCCTACCCAACAGTGGGCTCACAGTCTAGAAGGGGGAGACAGACAACAAAACAAAACATATTAACAGAATAAAATAAATAGAATAAATATGTACAAGTAAAATAAATAGAGTAATAAATCCGTACAAACATATATACGTATATACAGGTGCTGTGGGGAGGGGAAGGAGGTAAGGCGGGGGGGATGGGGAGAGGGAGGAGGGGGCTCAGTCTGATCACCATGGAACCTCCTGAGCGCTTAGAACAGTGCTTTGCACATAGTAAGTGCTTAATAATAATAATAATAATTATTATTATTGTTATTATTGTTATTATTATTATTATTGCAGGATCTGCACAGCAAGGGCTCAATAAATAACCACTGATGGGTGGATTGATTTATTAAACACTCATGGTACAGATGAGGAAAGTGAGGCACAGAGAAGTTATGTGATTTGTTCAAGGTCACACCGCAAGGCAAGGGCAGGTGAGGGATTAGAACCCGGGTCTTCTGAGTCTGAGGCCAGGCAAGGGACGGAGGAGGGATTAGAACTCAGGTCCTTCTGACTCCTAAGCCCGAGCTCTATCCACTAAGCCACACTGCTTCTCTGCGCTGAAGGATGTGGGGGACGGGGCCTGAGGCCCTGTATGTGCGTCGGTTATATCGTACTCTCCCAAGCCCTTCGTAAAATGCTCTGCAAACAGTAGGCGCTTAGAAAATACGAACGAATGGCCCTGCCACTTCTCTGATGTGTGGCCTTGGGCAAGTCACTGCACATCTCTGTGCCTAAATCTGTAAAATGGGGATTGAAACTGTGAGCTGTCTATGTTTTGTTGTCTGTCTCCCCCTTCGAGACTGTGAGCCCGCTGTTGGGTAGGGACCATCTCTATATATTGCCGACTTGTACTTCCCAAGCGCTTAGTACAGTGCTCTGCACATAGTAAGCGCTCAATAAATATGAATGAATGAATGAATGAATGAATGAATGAATGAATGAATGAATGAAGGATGAGGCAGACAGAAGATAACCAAAGCTGGCCCAGGTGGGGCTCGTAGGCTAAGGAGGAGGAAAAACAGGTCACTTATCCATATTATATTTTAATGTCTGTCTCCTGCTCTAGACTGTCAGCTCGCTGTGGGCAGGCAACGTGTCTGTTTATTGCTGTATTGCACTCTCCCAAGCACTTAGTACAGTGCCCTGCACAGCTAGGGCTCAGTAAATAACCACTGATGGGTGGATTGATATATTGAACACTGATGATACGGATGAGGAAACTGAGGCACAGAGAAGTTATGTGATTTGTGAAGCAGCGTGGCTCGGTGGCAAGAGCCCGGGCTTTGGAGTCAGAGGTCCTGGGTTCAAATCCCGGCTCCGCCAGTTGTCAGCTGTGTGACTTTGGGCAAGTCAGTTCACTTCTCTGGGCCTCAGTGACCTCATCTGTAAAATGGGGATTAAGATTGTGGGCCCCACATGGGACAACCTGCTCACCCTGTGTCCTCCCCAGCGCTTAGATCAGCGCTTTGCACATACTAAGCGCTTAATAAATATCAATAATACCAATAAAAATTATTATTATTATTATTATTATTATTATTATTATTATTATTATTATTATTATTATTATTATTATATAATATAAATAATTGTTATTTGATAATGTTATTAATGCTATTGTGATTATATTATTAAATAATATTATTATTTAATAATAATTATTATTATTATTTGTTCAAGGTCACACCACAAGGCAAGGGCAGAGGAGGGATTGGAACCCGGGTCCTCTGAGTCAGAGGCCAGGCAAGGGGCAGAAGGGGGATTAGAACCCAGGTCCTCTGAGTCTGAGGCCTATGTTGTTTCCATTAGTCCACGCTGCTTTCCTCCGTCTGCACACGGAGGATCGATAGGCTTTGAAACAGACGGACAAGTGAAGAGCAAAACCTTTGCTCCAGAGAGGATAATAATAATAATAATAATAATAATAATAATAATAATAATAATAATAATAATGATAATAATAATAATAACAATAATAATAATAATGTCATTTCTTAAGCGCTTACTATGTGCAAAGCACTGTTCTAAGCGCTGGATGCATGCTTTCGCTTACAGATCAATCAATCAATCGTATTTATTGAGCCCTTACTGTGTGCAGAGCACGTTAGAGATGTGACGTGGCCTAATGTGGAAAGAACCCAGGTCTTGGAGCCAGAGGACCCGAGTTCAAATTCCCACCTCGCCACCTGTCTGCTGTGTGACCTTGGGCAACTTGCTTACCTTCTCTGTCCCTCATTCCCTCCTCTGGAAAATGAGGATTCAGTTCCTGCTCTCTCTCCTAGTTAGATTGGGACCCCCATCTGGGATCTGAAGAGCTAATATATCTACCCCAGCGCTTAGTACAGGGCTTGGCACATAGTAAGCACTTAAGAAATAATAGCAATAATGGCATTTATTAAGCACTTACTATGTGCAAAGTACAGGTCTAAGCGCTGGGGAGGTTACAAGGTGATCAGGTTGTCCCACGGGGGGCTCAAAGTCTGGCTCAGTGGAAAGAGCCCGGGTTTGGGAGTCAGAGGTCGTGGGTTCTAATCCCGGCTCCGCCACTTGTCAGCTTTGTGACTTTGGGCAAGTCACATAACTTCTCTGGGCCTCAGTTCCCTCATCTGGAAAATGGGGATGAAGACTGTGAACCCCACATGGGACCTCCCTGATTACCTGTTTCTATTTATTTTATTTTGTTTATTTTATTTTGTTAGTATGTTTGGTTTTGTTCTCTGTCTCCCCCTTTTAGACTGTGAGCCCACTGTTGGGTAGGGACTGTCTCTATATGTTGCCAACTTGTACTTCCCAAGCGCTTAGTACAGTGCTCTGCACATAGTAAGCGCTCAATAAATATGATTGATTGATTGATTGATTGATTACCTTACATACCCCCAGTGCTTAGAACAGTGCTTGGCACATAGTAAGTGTGTAACAGATACCAACGTTATTATTATTATTATTATTATTATTATTATTATTATTATTATTATTAATCCCCATTTTTTACAGATGAGGTAACTGAGGCCCAGAGAAGTGAAGTGACTTGCCCAAAGTCACCCAGCTGACAATTGGCGGAGCCGGGATTTGCACCCATGACCTCTGACTCCAAAGCCCGGGCTCTTTCCACTGAGCCACGCTGCTTCTCATGCTATTACTCATACTATATAATGAACATTATTATTATTGATAGTATTGATAGTAATAATAGTAGAAGAAGCAGTGGTTATCATAACTGGATAGAGCACAGGCTTGGGAGTCAGAAGGACCTGAGTTCCAATCTCTGCTCTGCCACATGTCTGCTGTGTGACCTTGGACAATAATAATAATAATAATAATAATAATAATAATAATAATAATAATAATAGTAATAATAATGGCATTTACTATGTGCAAAGCACTGTTCTAAGCACAGGGGAAGTTGCAAGGTGATCAGGTTGTCCCACTGGGGGCTCACAGTCTTCATCCCCATTTTACAGATGAGGGAACTGAGGCACAGAGAAGTTAAGTGACTTGCCCAAAGTCACACAGCTAATTGGCAGAGCTGGGATTTGAACCCACGACCTCTGACTCCAAAGCCCGGGCTCTTTCCACTGAGCCACGCTGCTTCTCCGGAAGCACTTGACTTCTGGCCCTCAGTTCCCTCATCTGTAAAATGGAGATTAAAACTGTGAGCCCCATGTGGGGCTTGGACTGTGTCCAACCTGATTAGCTTGTGTCTACCCCAGCGCTTAGAACAGTGCTTGACCCATAGTAAGCGCTTAACAAATACTGTAATTATTTGAGTGCTTAGAACAGTTCCTGGCATATATCAATCAATCAATCAATCAATCGTATTTATTGAGCGCTTACTATGTGCAGAGCACTGTACTAAGTGCTTGGGAAGTACAAATTGGCAACACATAGAGACAGTCCCTACCCAACAGTGGGCTCACAGTCTAAAAGGGGGGAGACAGAGAACAGAACCAAACATACCAACAAAATAAAATAAATAGGATAGAAATGTACAAGTGAAATAAATAAATAAATAAATAAATAAATAAATAGATAGAGTAATATATAGTCAGCCCTTAACAAATCCCTTAATTAGTAGTAGTATTAGTAGTAGTTGAGTAGCAGCGTAGCCTAGTGGATAGAGCCCGGTCCTAGGAGTCTGCAGACCTGGGTTCAAATCCTGACTCCACCCTTGTCTGCTGTGTGACCTTGGACATGTCACTTATTTGCCCCATGCTTCAGTTCCCTCATCTGAATAACAGAGATTAAGACTGTGAGCCCCATGTGGGACCGGGACTTTGTCCAACCCTATTTGCTTGTTTCTACCCCAGTGCTTAGTACAGTGTCTGGCACTTGTACTTCCCAAGTGCTTAGTACAGTGCTGTGCACACAGTAAGCTCTCAATAAATACGATTGAATGAATGAATGAATGAATGAATGGCACATAGCCTGTCACTAGAAGTCTAGCCTGTAAGCTTGTTGTGGGCAGGGAATGTGTCCGTTTTTTGTTATACCATACTCTCCCAAGTGCTTAGTACCGTGCCCCGCACACATTAAGCACTCAATAGATACGAATGACTAACAAATACCATTTTTTAAAAGTGGAGATTCTGAGGGACAGAAGCAGAGGCTAAAGATAATTCAGGAAACAGTGCTGGCTTTTCTAACCAAGGTCCCTGTCCGGGAATAGCAATAATTGGTGATTAACAATAATTTATGTGAAATATTTATGCAGTACTCCGAGTCCGATGACTCCAGAAGGCGATTGATCTGAACCGGCGAGCGGGGATGCCAGACTCACAGGCACCAGATACCTCCATTTGTGAGGAGTGCCGAGGAGGACGGAGAGGAGGAGGAGGAGGAGGAGGAGGAGGAGGATGAGAAGGAAGAGCGGGAGGAGGAGGAGGAGGAGGAGAAGGAGGAGGAAGAGAAGGAGGAGGAGGAAGAGGAGGAGGAGGAGGAGGAGGAAGAGGAGAAGCAGGAGGAGGAGGAAGGGGAGGAGGAAGAGGAGGAGAGGAAGGAGAAGGAGGAGGAGAGGGAGGAGGAGGATGAAATGGAGGAGAAGGAAAAGAGGAGGATAAGGAGGAGGAAGAGGAGGAGGATGCAGAGGAGAAGGAGGAGGAGGAAAAGGAGAAGGAAGAGAGGAGGAGGAAGAGAGAAGGAGGAGGAGGAAAAGGAGAAGGAAGAGAGGAGGAGGGGGAGGAGGAAGAGGAGGAGAGGAAGGAGAAGGAGGAGGAGAGGGGGAGGAGGAGAAGGACAAGGAGGACAAGAGGAGGAGGATGAAGAGAAGGAGGAGGAGGAAAAGGAGAAGGAAGGGAGGAGGAAGAGAGGAGGAGAAGGAGGAGGAGGAAGAGGAGGAGGGGGGAGGAGGAAGAGGAGGAGAGGAAGGAGAAGGAGGAGGAGGGGGGAGAAGGAGAAGGATAAGGAGGAGGAAGAGGAGGAGGAGGAGGAAAAGGAGAAGGAAGAAGAGGAGGAGGAAAAGGAGGAGGATGAAGAGGAGAAGGAGGAAGAAGAGATGGAGGAAGTGGAGAAGGAGGAGGAAGAGAAGGAGGAGGAGATGGAGTAGGAAGGGGAGGAGGATGAGGACAGAATCTCCTCTGGGGAACACCAGATTAGCTGGTTCCGAGACTTCGGACTGGGGAATCGTTGGAGGAAGGGGTGACAGTCTACATGTCTTGTGCAGACGCCATTAAATAATAATAATAATAATAATAATAATAATAATAATAATAATAATAATAATAGCATTTATTAAGCGCTTACTCTGTGCAAAGCACTGTTCTAAGCCCTGGGGAGATTGCAAGGTGATCAGGTTGTCCCACGGGGGGCTCACAGTCTTCATCCCCATTTTACAGGTGAGGGAACTGAGGCCCGGAGAAGTGAAGTGACTTGTCCAAGGTCACACAGCTGACAAGTGGCGGAGCCGGGATTTGAACCCATGACCTCTGACTCCAAAGCCCGGGCTCTTTCCACTGAGCCACTGATTCCCCTTCTTCCCTCCGTGCCCTCTGGGGCCCCCGCTGAAGTACCGAGAGTGGAGGAAGGCCGGGCTGCCACCCAGCAGTCGACCCGCCAACCGAACTTATCGAGCGTCTTCGGCGCGCAGAGCACCGGTAAACACGATCCCTGCCCTCAAGACGCTTCTGTTCGACTGTGTGCAGAGCACTGGACAGAGCACTTGGGGGAGACCAATAGAGTCAGTAGACACAATTCCTGCTCTCAAGGAGCTCCCGGTCTACTGTGTGCAGAGCACTGTACTAAGCGCTTGGGAAACTACAATTGTCAGTAGACACGATCAATCATACGCCCAGCCCGCACCCTCCGCTCCTCTGCCGCCGCTCACCTCCTCACCGGGCCTCGCTCTCGCCTGTCCCGCCGTCGACCCCCGGCCCACGTCCTCCCCCGGGCCCGGAATGCCCTCCCTCCACACATCCGCCAAGCTAGCTCTCTTCCTCCCTTCAAAGCCCTACTGAGAGCTCACCTCCTCCAGGAGGCCTTCCCACACTCAGCCCACCCTTTTCCTCTCCTCCTCCTCCCCTCCCCTTCCCTTCCCCAATCAATCAATCAATCAATCAATCAATCGTATTTATTGAGTGCTTACTGTGTGCAGAGCACTGTACTAAGCGCTTGGGAAGTACAAGTTGGCAACATATAGAGACAGTCCCTACCCAACAGTGGGCTCACAGTCTAGAAGGGGGAGACAGAGAACAAAACCAAACATACTAACAAAACACTTTACACAGCACTTGTGTACATTTGTACATATTTATTACCCTTTTTATTTTATTAATGATGTCTACGTGGCCATACGTTGTTGGGTAGGGACCGTCTCTATATGTTGCTGACTTATACTTCCCAAGCCCTTGGTCCAGTGCTCTGCACACAGTAAGCGCTCAATAAATGCGGTGGAATGAGCGAATGAATTTATTCTGTCGGTATTGTCACCTGTCTACTTCTTTGGTTTTGTTGTCTGTCTCCCCCTTCTAGACTGTGAGCCCGTTGTTGGGTTGCGATCATCTCTATCTGTTGCCGATTTGTACTTCCCAAGCGCTTAGTACAGTGCTCTGCACACAGTAAGCGCTCAATAAATGCAATTGAATGAATGAATGAGGGAGAGCGATTGTGTGTGGGATTTCAGCTCAGTGGAAAGAGCCCGGGCTCTGGAGTCAGAGGTCATGGATTCAAATCCTGGCTCTGCCAGTTGTCCGCTGTGTGACTTTGGGCAAGTCACTTCACTTCTCTGTGCCTCAGTGACCTCATCTGTAAAAGGGGGATAAGGGCTCTGAGCCCCCTGTGGGACAGCCTGATCACCTGGTAATCTCCCCAGTGCTTAGAACAGTGCTTTGCACATAGTAAGCGCTCAATAAATGCCATTATTATTATTATTATTATTATTATTATTATTATTATTATTATTATTATTATTATTACTATTATTACTATTATTATTATTTGAGGAGGGAGGGTGCTGCAGGACGGAGGCAGGATGTGGGCAAGAGGTCAATGGCAAGACTAATGAGATGGAGGTATAGTGAGGAGGTTCTCATACAACTACTAATGGAAAGGACACGGGTTTTGGAGTCACGGGCCGTGGGCTCTAATCCTGACTCTGCCACTTGTCCGCTGTGTGACCTTGGGCAAGTCACTTTACATCTCTGGGCCTCAGTTCCCTCATCTGTATAATGGGGATAAAGACTGTGAGCCCCATGTGGGGCAGGGACTGTGCCCAACCCTCAGTTCCCTCATCTGTAAAATGGGGATTAAGACTGTGAGCCCCATGTGGGGCCGGGACTGTGTCCAACCTGATTAGCTGATGTCCACCCCAGCGCTTAGTACAATGCCTGGCACGTAGTGAGTGCTTAACAAATACCTTAAAAAAAAGGCCTGTATAACACGGAACTGATCCACATGATGTGGTGAGGGCTCAGGTGTGGAGGTTTATTGTTCTATTGTACTCTCCCAAGCGTTTAGTACAGTGCTCTGCACACTGTGAGTACTCAATAAATATGATTGAATGAATAGTTGGCCAAGAAGCTAAAGGGGGCAGAGGGTGGGATCCTACCTGGGGGCAGGAGAAGACAGTGAGGGAGGGCCTCCATTCATTCATTCATTCATTCATTCATTCATTCATTCATTCATTCAATCAATCATTCATTCATTCAATAATTCATTCATTCATTCAATCATATTTATTGAGCGCTTACTCTGTGCAGAGCACTGTACTAAGCACTTGGGAAGTACAAGTTGGCAATATCTAGAGACGGTCCCTACCCAACAGTGGGCTCACAGTCTAGAAGGGGGAGACAGACAACAAAACAAAACATATTAACAAAATAAAATAAATAGAATAAATATGCACAAGTAAAATACATAGAGTAATCAATATGTACAAACATATATACATATATACAGGTGCTGTGGGGAGGGGAAGGAGGTAAGGCGAGGGGGAGGAGGGGGAGAGGAAGGTGGGGGCTCAGTGTGGAAGGCCTCCTGGAGGAGGTGAGCTCTCAGTAGGGCTTTGAAGGGATGTGATGTTTCCCCGAAAGCCCTGGGAGCTGGGGAGAACCTCGAGCGGGATGGTGTGAGGGGGAGGGAATTGCCATCGGCAGACAGAGGAGGCCTTCTCCCCGTGGCCTGCCAGGCAGTCGGCTTTGAACCCTGATTGAACCTTTCCTCAGTTAGAAAATACAAATCCGAGTCAGAAGGTCCTGGTTTCTAATTCCCCTCCTCCACTTGTCTGCTGTGTGACTTTGGGCAAGTCACTTTACGTCTCTGGGCCTCAGTTACCTTATTTGGACAACGGAGATTACGACGGTGAGCCCCATATGGGACGTGGATTGGGTCCAGTCTGATTAGGTTGTATCTACATATTTACGTATTGTGCATATTTACTATTTACTATTCTATTTATTTTGTTAATGATGTGCATTTAGCTTTCATTCTATTTGTTCTGACGCCTTGACACCTATCCACATGTTTTGTTTTGTTGCCTGTCTCCCCCTTCTAGACTGTGAGCCCGTTGTTGGGTAGGGACTGTCTCTATATGTTGCCAACTTGTACTTCTCAAGCGCTTAGTACAGTGCTGTGCACACAGTAAGTGCTCAATAAGACGGAATGAATTGAATCTATGAATGAATCTACCCCAGTGGTACATATTTACTATTTACTGTTCCATTTATTTTCTTAATGATGTGCATTTAGCTTTAATTCTATTTGTTCTGATGCCTTGACACCTGTCCACATGTTTTGTTTTGTTGCCTGTCTCCCCCTTCTAGACTGTGAGCCCATTGTTGGATAGGGACTATCTCTATATGTTGCCAACTTGTACTTCCCAAGCGCTTAGTACAGTGCTGTGCACACAGTAAGTGCCCAGTAAATAAGATTGAATGAATTGAATGAATGAATGAATGAATCTACCCCAGTGGTGCATATTTACTATTTACTGTTCCATTTATTTTGTTAATGATGTGCATTTAGCTTCAGTTCTATTTGTTCTGATGCCTTGACACCCGTCCACATGTTTTGTTTTGTTGCCTGTCTCCCCCTTCTAAACTGTGGGCCCGTTGTTGGGTAGGGACCTTCTCTATATGTTGCCGACTTGTACTTCTCAAGCGCTTAGTACAGTGCTGTGCACACAGTAAGTGCTCAATAAATAAGATTGAAAGAATTGAATGAATAAATGAATCTACCCCAGTGGTACCTAGTTACTATTTACTATTCCATTAATTTTGTTAATGATGTGCATGTAGCTTTAATTCTATTTGTTCTGATGCCTTGACACCCGTCCACATGTTTTGTTCTGTTGCCTGTCTCCCCCTTCTAAACTGTGAGCCCGTTGTTGGGTAGGGACCGTCTCTAGATGTTGCTGACTTGTACTTCCCAAGCGCTTAGTACAGTGCTCTACACACAGTAAGCGCTCAATAAATACGATTGAATGCATGTGAGCCCGTTGTTGGGTAGGGACCGTCTCTATATGTTGCCGACTTGTACTTCCCAAGCACTTAGTACAGTGTTCTGCACACAGTGAGTGCTCAATAAATACGATTGAATGAATTGAGTGAATGAATGAATCTACCCCAGTGCTTAGTATGGTGCCGGGCACAGAGTAAGAGTTTGCCGACCTCCCCCCTCACCCCAATCCAGTCCATTCTTCACTCTGCTGCCCGGATCATTTTTCTTGGAAACATTCAGGCCGTGCTTCTCCCCCTCCTCAAGAGCCTCCAGTGGTTGCCCATCCACCTCCGCATCAAACAAAGACTCCTCACTCTCAGCTTCAAGGCTGTCCATCCCCTCGCCCCCTTCTACCTCCCCTCCCTTCTCTCCTTCTCCATCCCAGCCCGCACCCTCCACTCCTCTGACGCCTGTAGACTGTGAGCCCACTGTTGGGTAGGGACCGTCTCTATATGTTGCCAACTTGGACTTCCCAAGCGCTTAGTACAGTGCTGTGCACACAGTAAGCGCTCAATAAATATGATTGAATGAATGAATGAATGCCTGCCTTTTCACCGTACCTCAGTCTCATCTATTTTTAGACTGTGAGCCCACTGTTGGGTAGGGACTGTCTCTATATGTTGCCAATTTGTACTTTCCAAGCACTTAGTACAGTGCTCTGCACACAGTAAGCGCTCAATAAATACGATTGATGATGATGATGATCTATAATAACGCCAACCCCTCACCCTCATCCTGCCTCCGGCCTGGAACACCCTCCCTCCTCAGATCCCACAGACTCTCCCAGCCTTCAAAGCCATATTGAAGGCTCATCTCCTCCATGAGGCCTTCCCTGATTAAAGCCTCTTTCTCCCTTCTCCAGCTCCCTTTCATTCATTCAGTCGTATTTATTGAGCGCTTACTGTGTGCATCACCCCAGTGTGCTCCCTTTGAGAAGCAGCAAAGCTTAGCGGTTAGGGCATGGGCCTGGGAATAGGAAGGACGTGAGTTCTAATCCCGGCTCTACAAATTGTCTGCTGTGGGACCTTGGGCAAGTCACTTCACTTCTCTGTACCTCAGTTATCTGTAAAATGGGGAACGAAGTGACGAGCCCTGGGTGGGACAGGGACTGTTTCCAACCCAATTTGCTTGTATCCACCTCGGGGCTGGCACACAGTAAGCGCTTAACAAATACCACAGTTATTATCTATTAATTCCCCCTCCCAGCCCCACTGCACTTATGCCCATATCTCTCATTTATTTATTTATATAGATGCCTGCCTCACCTTCTGGACTGTAAGCTTGCAGTGGGCAGGGAATGCGTCTATTTATAGTTATAGTGGACTCTCCCAAGCAATTTAGTACAGGGCTCAGCACACAGTAAGCGCTCAAAAAATACGATTGACCGAAGTTAAAAAAAAAATTCAAAATACGATTGACTGAAGTTAAAAAAAAAAAATTCAAAATACGATTGACTGAAGTTAAAAAAAAAATTCCAAGGCCATTGACAGTCCAGGCCTGAACGTATCACTTTATCACTGCCTGAGTCCACTGAATCTGGTGGATTTGGAGGGGAAGGGGTGTCTGGTCAATGTCAAACCCTCCAACCCCAGAAATCAACCCCCTCCTCCACATATACACATACACACATGCATACATACACACCCCCACCCCTCAGGAGGCAGGCCCGAAATCCCATTCGAATTTAAAGGTTGTCAGGAAACGACTCTGAAAAACTTCCAGGATTTGTCCAGATTGTTCTCGTCAGATGGAGGGGTCTCATTCTCCACAACAGGACCGAAATGGATCTGTTTCAGTGGTAATTTGAAGATTGTGTCTCTTCCCCTCCCCCTTTCATTTTAGCTCCCTGCCCTCTTAAAAAAAAAAAACCTTTATTGCTAATATACAAGCATTTCATTTATAAGAAGCTAATAAACTAGGGAAGAGGAATGTACCTCTCTTCTGGGTTTTAAACGTAAAAAAAAAAAAAAAAAAACGCCCCTTTGTTCATTGATTCAGTGGTGAAAAATAAATGCAACTTAGACATAAGGCTATTTGAACTCTTTATTTGCCACATTTACAATATTAATAACAGTGTTTCTAGAAGTTGTCACATCAAGTAAAAGATCTTCATTCCAGACTGTCTTTGGGGGCTAAATTGAGACAGGATGCATGCACTTAATAAATTGTCGTCTCACGTAGTCATTTTGGTAAATAATTAGCTTCAGTGAAAGAATAAGTTAGCATATTGTATGCATCTAATGTTGCAAATGTACATACAGCAAAGTTTCCTATTAATCAACAGTCAAAGCACTGAAAGTTGGGTCTCATACATAATGAATTGTGCTTAAGTCTCTAGGGCTTCATTGATAGAAAAATAAGAGAAAACACAAGTGTGGTAAGCTTTTGAATAAAATTTAACTAGATTGCTCTGCATCTTGTAATTGTTTTGGAATCATTAGGGAGTAGATAATTCATATGCAGTTTGGGGGTGTTTCCATCCTCATCTATCAAATGGAAGCGCCTGATATGTTAAGGTGTTGATGAAATGCTAGTTTCTTCCTAATGATTTCCGCTTTCACATTTAGCCGTTGAAAGTGCCCGTGGTTTCTTTTTATTTGAAGAAATAGATCCGAGCTGAGCCCGTGAGCTTTTCCAACTGTGCCTTTTCAGCACACACTCGTGGCGTCGGTAACTTCTAGTATCGGTGACATCTAGTATCAGAAACCTCGATTATCAGTAGCCTCTACTATTGGGAATCTCAAGTGTCAGCAACGTCTAGAATAGGTAACCTCGAGTATCGAAAACATCTAGTATCCATAATAGTATCGTTACCCTAGAGTAAAAGAAACCTAGCCTGTTGGTAATCTCACGTATCCGTAATCATGAGTATCGGTAACCTCACTAGCGACTAATGATGATGATGATGATGGTATTTGTTAAGTGTTTACTATGTGCCAAGCACTGTTCTAAGCACTGGCGTAGACATAAGGTAATCAGGCTGTCCCACGTGGGGCTCATAGTCTTAATCCCCATTTTACAGATGAGGTAACTGAGGTACAGAGAAGTTAAGTGACTTGCCCAAAGTCACACAGCTGACAAGTGGTGGAGCTGGGATAATAATAATAATAATAATAATAATAATAATGAGAATGATAATAATAGTATTTGTTAAGCACTTACTATGTGTCAAGCACTGTTCTAAGCGCTGAGGGAGACACAATCAGGTTGTCCCATGTTGTCCCCAAATCAGTCACCTCCAGTATCCATAATCTCTATTATCGGTAATCTTGAGTATCAGTAACCTCTAGTATTGGTAACCTCAAGTATCAGTTGCCTCTAGTATCCGTAATCTTGAGTATCTGCAGTCTCTAGAGCAGTAACTTCAAGTAATTGGTAACCTCGAGTATCATTAACCTCTAGTATTGGTAACCTCTAGTATTAGTAACCTCTAGTATCCTTAATCTCTAGTATCGGTAACATCTATTAACCTCTAGTAATTGGTAACCTTGAGTATCATTAACCTCTAGTATTGGTAACCTCTAATATTGGTAACCTCTAGTATTGGTAACTTCTAATATTGGTAACCTCTAGTATCATTAACCTGTAGTATCAGTAACCTCTAGTATTATTAAACTCTAGTATTGGTAATCTCAAGTATCAGTAGCCTCTAGTATAGGTAACCTCTAGTAGAGAAGCACCGTGGCTTAGTGGAAAGAGCCCATGCTTGGGAGTCAGAGGTCATGGGTTCTAATCCCAGCTCCGCCACTTGTCAGCTGTGTGACTTTGGACAACTAACTTTACTTCTCTGTGCCTCAGTTACCTCATCTGTAAAGTGGGGATTAAAGACTGTGAGCTCCACATGGGAAAACCTGATTACCTTGTATCTCCCTCAGCGCTTAGAACAGTGCTTGACACATAGTAAGCGCTTAACTATTATTATTATTATTATTGTTGTTGTTGTTGTTGTTGTTATTGTTATTGTTATTATTATTATTATTATCCCAGCTCCACCACTTGTCAGCTGTGTGATTTTGAGCAAGTCACTTAACTTCTCTGTACCACAGTTACCTCATCTGTAAAATGGGGATTAAGACTATGAGCCCCACGTGGGACAGCCTGATTACCTTATATCTACGCCAGTGCTTCGAACAGTGCTTGGCACATAGTAAACGCTTAACAAATACCATCATCATCATTATTAGCCACTAGTATAGATAACCTCAAGTATCAGTAACCTTTAGTATAGGTAACCTTAAGTATCATTAACCTCTAGTTTTGGTAACCACGAGTAACGGTAACCTCTAATATCATTAACCTCGTGCAGCATGGTTCAGTGGAAAGAGCCCGGGCTTTGGAGTCCGAGGTCATGGGTTCAAATCCCGGCTCCGACACGTATCAGCTGTGTGACTTTAGACAAGTCACTTCACTTCTCTGGGCCTCAGTTCCCTCATCTGTAAAATGGGGATTAAGACTGTGAGACCCCCGTGGGACAACCTGATCACCTTGTATCTACCCCAGCGCTTACAACAGTGCTTTGTACAAAGTAAGCGCTTAACAAATACCATTATTATTATCTTTTAAACTGTGAGCCCACTCTTTTAGACTGTGAGCCCACTGTTGGGTAGGGACTGTCTCTATATGTTGCCAACTTGTACTTCCCAAGCGCTTAGTAGAGTGCTCTGCACACAGTAAACGCTCAATAAATATGATTGATTGATTGATTAACCTCCAGTATTAGTAACCATGAGTGTCGATAGCCTCCAGTATCATTAGCCTCTGGTATCATTTACTCCCAATATCAGTAATTTCTAGAAATGATAACTAATAATGACAGCTACTTATAGTATTGATAACTGCTAGTATCAGTATCTTCTGGGAAGCAGCGTGGCTCAGTGGAAAGAGCCCGGGCTTTGGAGTCAGAGGTCATGGGTTCAAATCCCGGCTCCGCCACTGGCCATCTTTGTGACTTTGGGCAAGTCACTTCACTTCTCTGTGCCTCAGTTACCTCAACTGTAAAATGGGGATGAGGACTGTGAGCCCCCCATGGGACAACCTGATCTCCTGGTAACCTCCCCAGCACTTAGAACAGTGCTTTGCACATAGTAAGCACTTAATAAATGTCATCATTATTATTATTCTAGTATGGGTAACTTCTAGAAATGATCATTTCTAGTGTTGGTAACTTCTAGAAATGATAACTTCTCACATCGGTAACTTAATGTCTAGTATCAGTAACTTGTAGAATTAGTAACTTCTAGAATCGATCACTTCTGGGAGAGGTCCGTCTGATCTGGGCACGAAGACGATTTTTTTTTTTTTTACGGTGTCTTGTTAATTGTGTCAAACACCAGGCTAAGCACTGGGGTAGGTAAAAGTTAATTAGGTCAAGCGCAGTATCTGTCCCTCTTGGGGCTCACAGTCTAAGTAAGAGGGAGAACAGGTATCCCCATACTACAGTTGAGGAAACTGAGGCACAGAAGTTATGTGATTTGCCCAAGGTCACACAACAAGCAATTGGCAGAGCCGGGATTAGAACCCAGGTTTCAGCTTGTAATCTCAAACCCTGTTGTTAATTTGGGTTGTTGACAAATAATTTAATAATAATAATAGTAATAATAATAATGATGGCATTTGCTAAGTGCTTACTGTGTGAAAAGCACTTTTCTAAGCTCTGGGATAGATACAAGGTAATCAGGGTGCCCCAAATGGGGCTCACAGACTTCATCCCCATTTTACAGATGAGGGAACTGAGGCCCAGAGAAGTGAAGAGACTTGCCCAAAGTCACCCAGCTGACAAGTGGCAGAAGGAGGATTAGAACCCATGACCTCTGACTTCCAACCCAGGCTCTTTCCACAAAACCATGCTACTTTTCCAGTAATCCCCTAACGTCCTCTTGATAATTTGCATTCTAGTCATTTTGAAGCAAAAATAGCATTCAGTTGAGACTATCAGACTTCTTAATCGACATTACTTTGTCCTCAGAATACTGCTATGAATAATAATAATTAATGATAATAACTATGGTACTTGTTAAGCACTTACTATATGCCAAGCACTGTTCTAAGCTCTGGGGTAGATACAGGTTAATCAGGTTGGACACAGTCCCTGTCCCACATAGGGCTCATACTCTTAATCCCCATTTTCCAGATGAGTTAACTGAGGCCCAGAGAACTGTAGTGACTTGACCAAAGTCACGCAGCAGGCATGTGGCGGAGCCGGGATTAGAACCCAGGTCCTTAGAGAAGCAGCGTGGCTCAGTGGAAAGAGCCTGGGCTTTGGAGTCAGAGGTCATGGGTTCAAATCCCGGCTTCGCCAATTTTCAGCTATGTGACTTTGGGCAAGTCACTTCACTTCTCTGGGCCTCAGTGACCTCGTCTGGAAAATGGGGATGAAGACTGTGAGCCCCCCCGTGGGACAACCTAATCAACTTGTAACCTCCCCAGCTCTTAGAACAGTGCTTTGCACTTAGTAAATGCCATTATTATTAGTATTAGTATTATTAATGACAATGATAATGTCATTGTCACAGCACTTGTATATACGTATATATGTTTGTACATATTTATTACTCTATTTGTGTATTTATTTATTTATTTTACTTGTCCATATCTATTCTATTTATTTTATTTTGTTAGTATGTTTGGTTTTGTTCTCCGTCTCCCCCTTTTAGACTGTGAGCCCACTGTTGGGTAGGGACCGTCTCTATATGTTGCCAACTTGGACTTCCCAAGCGCTTAGTACAGTGCTCTGCACGCAGTAAGCGCTCAATAAATACGATTGATTGATTAATAATGGAATTAAATGCTTTCTCTGTGCAAAGCTCTCTACTAGCGCTTAGAACAGTGCTCAGCGCTTAGAACAGTGCTCAGCGCTTAGAACAGTGCTCTGCACATAGTAAGCGCTTAACAAATGCTATTATTATTATTATTATTATTATTATTATTATTATTATTATTATTATTATTATTATTATTACTAACCACTGGGCTAGATACAACCTAATCGGAGTGGACATAGACCTCATCCCACGTCGGCCTCACGATCTGACGGGGAGGGAAAGAGATATTGAATCCCCATTTTACAGAGAAAGAAACTGAGGTCCAGAGAGGTGAAATGACTTCCCCAAGGTCACCCAGCAGTCACGTGGCAGAGCAGGATTAGAACCCAAGTCCTATCACTCCCAGGTCTTTCTACGAGGCTGCCGTTTCTTTCCATTAGGCCCCGTTGATCTTATTTATGGACATAAATCATGGAATACAGCATTCAGGTGACAGAGAAATTCAAGTTTAGGGGTTTAGCTCCATCTCTCCGTGTAAAGCGCTACAATAATTCTGTTTTCTTCTCCAACTCCAACCAGCCACTGGGAGGAAACGGTCGAATATTTTCGCGCAATGGGCTCGTTAAATCCACCAGAAAGCCGGGAAACGCGGATGAGTCACGCTGTCAAAAGGGGTTTTAATTGCTCACAATTGTTCAGTAAATGTAGCACTTACCAAGAATCCGTGCCCTGCGTGTACGAAATGGTTATTGTGCGCTGAGCGTGTATGGGGACGCCTCCTGCCTCCGTCTCCCATTGTGGATTCTCCGTCCATCCCTGCGCTGTGATGGACTCCTGCTTCATTCATTCAATCATATGTGTACCTCCCAAGTGCTTAGTACAGTGCTCTGCACACAATAAGCACTCAATAAATACGATTGAATAAAATGAATGAATTTAGTGAGTGCTGACTATGTGCAGAGCGCTGAACCAAGCACTTGGGAGAGAAGCAGCGTGGCTCAGTGGAAAGAGTATGGGCTTTGGGGTCGGAGGTCATGGGTTCAAATCCCGACTCCATCAATTGTCAGCTGTGTAACTTTAGGCAAGTCATTTAACTTCTCTGTGCCTCAGTTCCCTCATCTGGAAAATGGGGATTAAGACTGTGAGCCCCACATGGAACAACCTGATCACCTTGTATCCCCCCAAGCGCTTAGAACAGTGCTTTGCACATAGTAAGTGCTTAACAAATACCATTATTATAATTATTATTATAACAATAGAACAAGAAGCAGTCACATTCCCTGCCCACAGCAAGCTTACAGTCTAGAGGACGAGCTTCCCCGGGGATCTCACTCATTCATTCAAACGTATTTGTTGAGCACTTACTGTGTGCAGAACAGTGTACTAAGCGCTTGGGGAGTACAGTATAAAAGCAGACACATTCACTGCTCACGATGAGTTCATAGTCTAGAGAGGACGCGGACATTAATATAAAGAAATAAATTGCAGCTATATACAGATGTATAGATTTGTGGATCTGGAAACAGAGAGAGTCCACACGGTCTGTGCTGGGGACCGTCAGCGAAGCCCGGCCTGAGAGTCACAGGGCCTGGGTTCTAATCTTGGCTCTGCCACGTGCTTGCTGTGTGATCTTGGGTAAGTTTTACTTCACTTCTGTGAGCCTTGATTCCTTCATCTGTAAAAATGGGGATTAAACCTGGGGGACTCGTGTGGGACATGAACTGTGTCCACCCTGATTAGCTCACATCTACCCCAGCACTTAATACAGTGCCTGGCCCATAGTAAGCGCTTAATAAATACCACAAAAAAAAAGAAATTTGCCGCTCCTTGGTGGGATCAAATATAACCTGTGGAGGCCAGTGTCCTTCCCCTACCCCCTCCTTCCCTCCTCTCTCTTCCTCCCCCCTCCCTTCCTCTCTGCTCCCTTTTCTTCTCTCCCCTTCCTCATCCTCCTCCCCCTCCCCTATCTCTGCCCCTCTTCTTCCTTTTGCCTTTCTCTGCTTCCTCTTGTTTCTCTTTGTGTGTGTGAAATGATTTGCCCAAGGTCACACAGCGGACAAGTAGCAGAGCCAGGTTTAGAACTCAGGTCCTCTGGCTCCCAGGCCCATGGTCTAATTACTAGACAACTCTTTTCCCCCTACGTCTCTCCCTCCCTCTCCTCCTCTTCCTCTTCTTCCCTCTCCTCCTCTTCCCTTCCTCTTCAGAGTCCTTTTCTTCCTTCACATCAGCGCTTAGAACAGTGGTCAGCTCTTAGAACAGTGCTTGGGCTCTTAGAACAGTGCTTGGCACATAGTAAGCGCTTAACAAACACTATTATTATTATTATTATTATTATTATTATTATTATTATTATTATTATTATTATTATTATTATTATTATTATTATCCTCATCTCTCTCCTCCCTCGTCCCCTCTCAGTTTCACCTCCTTCCATGCTCTGGCTCTCCCCCTCCTCCTAAATGCTTGCTTCCTCCTCCTCCTTCCTCCCCGCTGCTCCAAGTTTCATAAAGTATCCAAGCCACCCTTCTACTCCTCAACTGCACCGTCTACTTCTCCACCTTGATTGTGCACTTTTGTTTTATTTTTGTGTTGGGTTTTTTACGGTGTTCATTATGTGCTTTTTTTATATATATATAGTGCGCATTAAGGCCTTACTTTGTGCCGGGCACTTCCTTCTAGACTGTGAGCCCACTGTTGGGTAGGGACCGTCTCTATGTGTTGCCAACTTGTACTTCCCAAGCGCTTACTACGCTGCTCTGCACGCAGTAAGCGCTCAATAAATACGATTGAATGAATGAATGAGTGAATGAATGAATGAATGAATGAATTAGGAGCTGGGGAATTACAAGCTAATCAGGTTGGACACAGTCCCTGTCCACATCGGCTTTAAAGCAGACAATCCCCTCGCCTCCTCCTACCTCACCTCGATGCACCTCGATACTGAAGCAGCGTGGCTCGGTGGAAAGAGCCCGGGCTTTGGAGCCAGAGGTCATGGGTTCAAATCCCTGCTCTGCCAATAGCCAGCTGTGTGACTTTGAGCAGGTCACTTCGCTTCTCTGGGCCTCAGTTACCTCATCTATAAAATGGGGATGAAGACTGTGAGCCCCCCGTGGGGCAATCTGATCACCTTGTAACCTCCCCAGCGCTTAGAACAGTTCCTTGCACGTAGTAAGCGCTTAATAAATGCTATCATTATTATTATTAATTATTATTATTATTATTATTATTATTATTACTCCAACTCAACTCATACACTTCGCTCCTTCTCACTCTACCTCAATCTCATCTATCTCAGACTGACCTCTCGCCCACATCCTGCCTCTGGCCTAGACTGCCTTCCCTCCTTAAATCCCACAGACAGTGACTCTCCGCCCACTTCAGAGGCGTATCGAAGGCCCATCTCCTCCAAGAAGCCTTCCCTGACTAAGCCCCACTTTTCCTCATCTCCCACCCCCTTCTGCATCTCTCTGACTCGCTCCCTTTATTCATCCCCCCTCCCAGCCCCACACCACTGATGTCCAGATCTGTCATTTATTATTGATTTCTATATTTATGTCTGTCTCCCGCTCTGGACTGTGGTGATGGAATCCAGTGAGAGCAATGTCTGTTTTTCCTCCAGCTGTAACGGGGAGAATTTAAAACCATCAGGGATTAGCACAGTGTCTACTCAGGGAAATAATAATAATAATAATAATAATGGCATTTATTAAGCGCTTACTATGTACAAAGCACTGTTCTAAGCACTAGGAAGGTTACAGAGTGATCAGGTTGTCCCACTTGGGGCTCACAGTCTTAATCCCCATTTTCCAGATGAGGTAACTGAGGCCCAGAGAAGTGAAGTGACTTGCCCAAAGTCACACAGCTGACAATTGGCGGAGCTGGGATTTGAACCCATGACCTCTGACTCCAAAGCCCAGGCTTTTTCCACTGAGCCACGCTGCTTCTCTAATTATGGGGAAACTATGGGGAAGGGAGAACAAGCAGCAGTGCTCTGCACACAGTAAGCGCTCAATAAATACGATTGATGATGATGGTGTAGTAATTAGAGCCCGGGTCTGGGAGATAATAATAATAATGATAATAATAATGTTGGTATTTGTTGAGCCCTTACTATGTGCCAAGCACTGTTCTAAGCTCTGGAGGGGGATACAGGGTAATCAAGGTTGTCCCACGTGGGGTTCGCAGTTTTCATCCCCATTTTCCAGATGAGGAAACTGAGGCCCAGAGAAGTGAAGTGACTTGCCCAAAGTCACACAGCTGACAAGTGGAGGAGCAGGGATTAGCTAGAGGTCATTGGTTCTAATCTCGGTTCTGCCATTTCTCTGCTGTGTGACCTTGGGCAAGTCACTTCTCTAGGCCTCAGTTACCTCATCTGTAAAAGGGGGATTGAGACTGTGAGCCCCACGTGAGACAGGGACTGTGTCCATCCTGATTTGCTTGTGCCCACCCCAGCGCTTAGTACAGTGCCTGGCATGTAGTAAGCACTTCACAAATATCATCATTATTATTATTATTATTATTATTTTCATTATTATGAGTTCTAATCCTGGATCCACCACTTGTCTGCTCTGGGACCTTGGGCAAGTCACTCCACTTCTCTGGGCCTCAGTTCCCTCAGCTGTAAAAAATGGGGATTATAACTGTGATTCCCACGTGGGACAGGGACTGTGTCCAGCCTGATAATAGTAAGAATAATAATAGTGGTATTTGTTAAGCACTTCCTCTGTGCCAAGCACTGTTCTAAGCACTGTGCCAAGGTAATCAGGTTGTCCCACGTGGGGCTCACAGTCTTAATCCCCATTTTCCAGAGGAAGCTATTGAGGCACAAAGAAGTTAAGTGCCTTGCCCAAGGTCACACAGCTGACGAGTGAAGGAGTCAGGATTAGAACCCACAACCTCTGACTCCCAACGCCGTGCTTTTTCCAGTGAGTCACGTGGCTGATTAGCTTGCATCTACTACCCCAGTGCTTAGAGTAGTGCTTGGCACATAGTAAGTGCTTAAAAAATACCATCACTATTATTATTGTTATATATGTGCAGAGCAATGTACTAAAGTCTCGTGCATATAGCTTTAATTATATTTGTTCTGACGATTTTGACACCTGTCTTGTTTTGTTGTCTGTCTCCCCTTTCTAGACTGTGAGCCCGTTGTTGGGTAGGGACCGGCCCTGTATGTTGCCAACTTATACTTCCCAAGCGCTTAGTACAGTGCTCTGCACACAGTAAGCGCTCAATAAATGCGATTGAATAAATGAATGAGAGTACAGAGTTGGTAGACACGTTCCCTGCCGTTGGTCACTTGCAGAATTTTGCTCTGCTGTTTTCAAGCGCTTTTCTTCTTTAAACAGCACTCAGCATTGTGGATGTTGTTTCCCACACTTCCTTACATCCTTTGCAGCAGAGATATTTCCACTGAGGCCTGGAACCGGATTCGAATTTAGCCTTAACGATTTCCTTTCGTACTTGGTGCCGGAGAAATCTCGCTCAGACCCTGCCAGGGGAGAGAATCGAGCTCACCAAATTCCTTTCTTTTTCTTCTTGAAGGTGCTAATAGTTGCAGCCCTGATGGCTCGTGTTCACGACAAACCGAGAGAGGCAGCGGGGCCTAAAGGATGGAGCCCAGGCCTCGGAGTCCGAAGACCTGGGTTCTAATCCTGGCTCCCCCACTTGTCTGCCGTGCGACTTCGGGCAAGTCGCTTCACTTCTCTGGACCTCAGCTCCCTCTTCTGAAAATGGGGATTAAAACTTTGAGAGATTAATTAACTTGACTGACTTGTATCTACCCCAGCGCTTAGTACAGCGGCGTGGCTCAGTGGAAAGAGCCCGAGCTTTGGAGGCAGAGGTCACGGGTTCAAATCCCGGCTCCGCCAATTGTCAGCTGTGTGACTTCGGGCAAGTCACTTCACTTCTCTGTGCCTCAGTTCCCTCATCTGTAAAATGGGGATTAAGACTCTGAGCACCCCCGTGGGACAACGTGATCACCTTATAACCTCCCCAGTGCTTCAAACAGTGCCTTGCACATAGTAAGCGCTTAATAAATGCCATCATTATTATTATTACAGCGCTTGACACATTACATTTAAACAGATACTATCGTGATTTCTCATCATCATTATCATCATAACCAACACTGTTGTTTTGTACTTCCCCAAGGCTCAGTACAGGCCTCTGCATGCAGTAGGCGCTCAATAAATATCATCCATTGCCCACAAGTGGTAATAATAATAACTGTGGTAGTTGTCAAGTGCTTATTATGTGCCAGACAGAAGACAGGATGTTCTGGAGAAAATATATCCTTGCAATCGCTGTGATTCGGTAATAACTCGCCGGCCCTTGAGAATAATAATATGCCAGGCGCTGTACTAAGCGCTGGAGTGGATACAAGTAAATCGGGTCGGACACAGTCCCACGTGGGGCTCAAAGTCTCAATCCCCATTTTACAGACGAGGTCACTGAGGCCCAGAGAAGTGAAGCGACTTGCCCAGGTACTCGGGAATGGTGATCGATTGCTTGACGGTTCCTCAGTTATCCATGTTTTTGTTTTGCCGTTTTTGGTTTTTTCTGGAGCGGGGATGCCACGTTAGGGAGGCCGAAGTGGGCAAAGCGGTTTGGATATTTCCGCGCGGGAGGGAGAATGTCATTGTGTCGCCTCTGGGGAAGGCAGAGATGCTCTTATCTAACCAATCTTGAGCTGCCAAGCTGATAATGATATGGGTTGCTGTTGTCTGTTGAAGGGAAAGTCCGGGGAAACACTTTTATAATAAGTGCAGCTGCCCAGGGATATTGTCACACTACAGCTATTTCAGGGTACAGCCCGACGAGGCTGCAAGGGGGAAGACGAATACATTGGGTTTTATTGTAGAAATGGAAATGTGTGTCGTGGCCTTAAGAGTCGGGTTTTATAGGGGTATAATAGCATTCATTTTAAGTGGAGAATCGTAAATCTGGGCTTCAGAATCAAAACTGTTTAATTACATTTTATCCTTGAATAGTTACCTATTGCCAGTCGGGAAAATTAAACGGAGACCTGCAGAGTAAATCAGAGGTGGAGATCTTTAACACAAGCATAAAAAATCAATTTCGGATGAATTTCACTCTGATAAAAACTCCGCCGATAGCCTTTGCGGAGTTGCAAGGACTAAGGAATGCAGGTCGTTCACTCATTCAGTCTGTCGTATTTATTGAGTGCTTACTGTGTGCAGGGCACTGGACTGAGCGCTCGGGAGAGGACAGTACGACGATAAGCAGAAACCTTCCATTCCTGCTAAGAGTTTACATTCTAGGGGGTGAGACGGACATTACTATAAATGAAGATATTACAGATATAGACATAAATGTCGTGGGGCTGGGAAGGGGGATGAGTAAAGGGGGCAAGGAAAATGAGGAAAGGGGAGAGCTTAGTCTGGGAAGGCCTCTTGGAGGAGATGGGTCTTCAATAAGACCCTGAATAATAATAATAATAATAATAATAATAATAATAATAATAATAATAATAATAATAATAATATTGTTGGTATTTGTTAAGTGCCTACTATGTGCCAAGCACCGTTCTAAGCGCTGGGGTAGGTGCAAGATCATCAAGTTGTCCCACATGGGGCTCACAGTCTTCATCCCCATTTTACAGATGAGGTACCTGAGGCCCAGAGAAGTGAAGTGACTTACCCAAGGTCACACAGCTGACAAGCGGCGGAGCCGGAATTAGAACCCATGACCTCTGAATCCAAAGCCCGGGCTCTTTCCACTAAGCCACTCTGCTTCTGAAGTGGGGGAGAGTCGTCGTTTGTGGGATTTGAGGTCCAGACCAGAGGCAGGACAAGGGGGAGAGGTCAGATTTGCCTTCGTGGGTAGCCTGGACTGTAGCCTGCGGCCTCCTCCCTCTAGGACAGACGTGCCTTGTGGTGAGACAAGCCAACACCGTCATGTCAGACTCTCCCGAGCGCTTAGTACAGTGCTCTGCACACAGTAAGCACTCAGTAAATACCATTGATTGATTGAGAGCCCAAAGACAGAGATAGCATGGAATGAGTATAGTAATCATAATGATGGTATTTGTTAAGCCCTTACTATGTACCAAGCACTGTTCTAAGCACTGGGGTAGATACAGGGTAATCAGGTTGTCCCACGTGAGGCTCGCAGTCTTAATCCCCATTTGACAGATGAGGCACCTAAGGCCCAGAGAAGTTAAGAGGCTTGCCTAAGGTCACACAGCAGACAAGTGGCAGAGCCGGGATTAGAACCCACGTCCTCTGACTCCCAACTTCTCTACTGAATAGCGCTGATAATGGGGCCAGTTCCAACTGACATTGCCCCAATTATGAATAGTCATTCAATCGGATTTATCGAGTGCTTATTGTGTGCAGAAAACTGTACTAAGCACTTGTTAGAGTACAATATAATAACAATAATAACAATAATAATAATAATGGCATTTAGTAAGCACTTACTATGTTCAAAGCACTGTTCTAAGTCCTGGGATGGTTACAAGGTGATCAGGTTGTCCCATGGGGGGCTCACAGTCTTAATCCCCATTTGACAGATGAGGCACCTGAGGCCCAGAGAAGTTAAGTGGCTTGCCTGAGGTCACACAGCAGACAAGTGGCAGAGCCGGGATTAGAACCCACGTCCTCTGACTCCGAAGTCCGGGCTCTTTCCACTGAGCCACGCTGCTTCTCTACTGAATAGCGCTGATAACGGGGCCAGTTCCAACTGAAATTGCCCTAATTATGAATAATCATTCAATCGGATTTATCGAGTGCTTACTGTGTGCAGAAAACTGTACAAAGCACTTGGGAGAGTACAATATAATAATAATAAGAAGAAGAAGAAGAAGAAGAAGAAGAAGAACAATAATGGCATTTGTTAAGCACTTACTATGTTCAAAGCACTGTTCTAAGCCCTGGGATGGTTACAAGGTGATCAGGTTGGCAGAGGGAGGGCATTCCAGGCCAGGGGGAGGACGTGGGCCGGGGGTCGATGGCGGGACAGGTGAGAACGCGGCACGGTGAGGAGATTAGCGGCAGAGGAGTGGAGGGTACAGGGTGGGCTGGAGAAGGACAGAAGGGAGGTGAGGTAGGAGGGGACGAGGGGATGGATGGACAGCCTGGAAGCCCAGGGTGAGGAGTTTCTGCCTGATGCGCAGATTGATTGGTAGCCACTGGAGATTTTTGAGGAGGGGAGTGACATGCCCACAGGAGCCAGCCTTCACCCCACAGTAACGAACTCTTGTTCTCTCTGTCTCTCTGCGTGTCTCTGTCTCCCACAGGAGCCGCTCAGAGACCCCGCAGGACCCCAAGGAGGAGTGGGTCACGGGGCCGACGAGCAAGCCCCTGGAGCAGGCCGCCTCCTGGCTGAGAGCTTACTTCTGGCAACCCGAGGCCCTGGACTCCATGCCGCTCCCTGACTTCCATCACCCCCTCTTTGAGCAAGGTTGGCGGCTCCCCTCGGTCCTCCCGGAATTCTCTTTAATGTTTTACTATTGATAAGAACAATATTCATTCATTCAGTCGTATTTATTGAGCGCTTACTGTGCGCGGAGCACTGTACTAAGCGCTTGGGAAGTCCAAGTTGGCAACATATAGGGACGGTCCGTACCCAGCAGTGGGCTCACAGTCTAGTCTAGCTGTGGGCTTACAGCTGTTCCGTTCACCTTCCTCCCGTCCCCATCGGCCACTTTTCCAGTCACCTCCCCACTTCCCATTGACCACCCTTCCATTCACCTCCCCACTCTCCATTGATTGCTTTTCCATTCACCTCCCAGTGGCCCATTGGCCACTCCTCTTTTCACCTCCCCCACTCCACATGAGGAGTGAACCTCATATGAAAGGCTGCTCTTTTATTCATTCATTCATTCATTCATTCATTCATTCATTCAATCAATAATAATAATAATAATAATAATAATAATAGTGGTATTTAATAATAATAATAATGATGGCACTTATTAAGCACTTACTATGTGCAAAACACTGTTCTAAGCGCTGAGGAGGTAACAAGGTGATCAAATTGTCCCACGTGGGGCTCACAGTCTTAATCCCCATTTTACAGATGAGGTAACTGAGGCCCAGAGAAGTTAAGTGACTTCCCCAAGGTCACACAGCAGACATGTGGCGGAGCCGGGATTCGAACCCCTGACCACTGACTCCAAAGCCCGGGCTCTTTCCACTGAGCCACGCCGCTTCTCTAAGGCGCTCAATAAATACGATTAGATGACTGAATGAATGACTTTCAGGTGCCAATATTCTGTGTTTGGAGCCAAGAGAGGTATTTCCCCAAAGCCGGTTTGTGCCGAGGCAGATTGTTTAAATTTAACTCAATCATCTCCCCGCTTCTAGCACCAGGTGGACATGGTTTTATGGTCCAAAAATGAGGGGTTTTAAGAAAAATACTGACGCGGAGCTAAGTGGCCCCAACGACGCCGATGTGATAATAACCCTTTCTCTTCCGAGCGCCCGTTTGTTTCCAGTTATTTTAAATTACAATTCAGGACAGTTATTCAGTCGAATTGTCGAACTCCAGATCCCTCGCAAGAAAATAGACTGTCACAACCTTCCAGCCACTGTGAGGGTTTTCCAAAAAAGTATGGGTGTATTTCCTTTCAAGAGAGAAAGGATTGGGCGTTTGTAGAATGAAATACATTATTTGAACAGTTTCTACCCAGGGAGAGCAAATGTGGCCATACAGAGATTGTTCCCGAATCGCACTCCGGGATTTTGAAATGGCGCCTTCAGTTTTCCAAAGTGTTTTCGCCTCAGAGAGCTCACTCCGTCTTCCTGAAATCCCCGGTGACAGAGGGAGAGAATGAGCTGTACGTCTATTTTATTCATTTATTCATTCAGTCGATTGTATTTATTAAGAGCTTAATGTGGGCAAAATGCTGTAATAGACGCCTGGGAACTATAACAGATGCATTCCCTGCCCACAGTGAGCTTACAGTCTAGAGATAACAAGCTTAAAGTCTAAAAAGCCAACAGTCTACTGAGGTGGCAGCAGAACATAATGGCTAGAGCCCAGGCCTGGGATTCAGAAGGTCGTGGGTTCTAATCCCGGCTCCACCACTTAATAATGATGGCATTTATTAAGCGCTTACTACGTGCAAAGCACTGTTCGAAGCGCTGGGGAGATTACAAGGTAAGCAGGTTATCCCACAGGGGGCTCACAGCCTTAATCCCCATTTTACAGATGAGGGAACTGAGGCCCAGAGAAGTGAAGTGACTTGCCCAAAGTCACCCAGCTGACAGGTGGCGGAGCCGGGATCTGAACCCGTGACCTCCGACTCCAAACCCCGGGCCCTTTCCACTGAGCCATGCTGCACTTGTCTGCAGTGTGACCTTGGGCAAGTCACTTCACTTCTCGGGGCCTCAGTTCCCTCATCTGTAAAATGGGGATCAAGACCGTGAGCCCCACGTGAGACAGGGACTGTATCCAACCCAATTTGCTTGGATCCACCCCAGCGCATAGTGCAGTACCTGGCACATAGTAAGCGCTTAATAAACACACTATTATTATTATTATTATTATTATTATTATTATTATTATTATTGTTGTTGTTGTTGTTGTTGTTGTTGTTATTATTATTATTATTATTACTGTTATTATTATTATTATTATTACTGTTATTATTATTACTGTTATTATTATTGTTGTTATTATTATTACTGTTATTGTTATTGCTATTATTATTATTATTATTATTATTATTACTGTTATTATTATTATTATTATTATTATTACTGTTGTTATTATTATTATTATTATTATTATTATTATTATTATTATTATTGTTACCAAGGCCCTAGCATTTGGTAAAGTGCTCTCTCTAATCACTTATTACAGCGCCCTGGAGAAAGAAGACTGGTAAGCTCCTTGAAGGCAAGGAATGGGGCCGCTTAACTCCGCGTCGGCACTTTTATTAAAATTCCTCATTTTGGGACCATAAAGCCACGTCCACCTGGTGTTAGATGGGGAGGAGATGATTGAGCTAAATTAAAACAACCTGCCTTGGTACAAAATCGACTTTGGGGAAATACCTTTCTTGGCTCCAAACGCAAAATTCTGGGAGCAGAAAGTCACTTACGCGGCCAAGAGGCCTCTGCGGAAAGCATTTAGGGCCGCGGCCTGCTGAAAATACCTTTCCCCCTCATGGCCCCCGCCTCCTTCCTCAATAGAGAAGCAGCGTGGCTCAGCGGAAAGAGCCCGGGCTTGGGAGTTAGAGGTCATGGGTTCAAATCCCGGCTCCACCAATTGTCAGCCGTGTAACTTTGGGCTAATCCTCTCTGTGCCTCAGTTCCCTCATCTGTAAAATGGGGATTAAGACTGTGAGCCCCACGTGGGACAACCTGATCAGCTTGTATCCTCCCCAGCGTTTCAAACAGTGCTTTGCACATAGTAAGCACTTAACAAATGCCGTCATTATTATTATTAATAGAGAAGCACCGTGGCCTCGTGGATAGAGCAAGGGCCAAGGTTAGGGGCTTGTGAAATCGGGAGGATAGTGGTAATGTCTACAGTGATGGGAAAGACAGTTGCAGGACAGGGTTTGGTTGGGAAGATGAGGAGTTCGGTTTTGGACACGTTTAGCGTGTGGAGTTGGTGGGACGTCCAGGTATTTATTTATTCCTCTATTTATTGATTTCTATTAATGCCTGACTCGACTTCTAGACTGTGAGATCACTGTGGGCAGGAGTGTGTCTGTTTGGTGTTCTATTGTACTCTCCCAAGCGCCTAGTACAGAGCTCTACCCACAGTAAGCGCTCAATAAATAGGATTGAATGAACGAATGAAAGGTAGAGCGGTCCTGAAGGCAGGAGGAAACGTGAGACTCCAGGTAAGGAGAGAAGTCAGGGCTGGAGTTAGAGATTTGAGATTCTTCTGCTTACATCATCATCATCAATTCTATTTATTGAGCGCTTACTGTGTGCAGAGCACTGTACTAAGTGCTTGGGAAGTACAAATTGGCAACATATCGAGACAGTCCCTGCCCAACAGTGGGCTCACAGTCTAAAATTTGTCTGCTTACATGGTAGTTGAAGCTGTAGAAGTGAATGAGTTTTCCAAGGGAGTGGGTAATAATAATAATAATAATAATAATAATAATACTGATAATAATAATAATGGTATTTATTAAGAACTTACTATGTGCAAAGCACTGTTCTAAGCGCTGGGGAGGTTACAAGGTGATCAGGTTGTCTCACAGGGGGCTCACAGTCTTAATCCTCATTTTACAGATGAGGTCACTGAGCCACAGAGAAGTGAAGTGACTTGCCCAAAGTCACACAGCTGACAAGTGGCGGAGCCGGGATTTGAACCCATGACCTCTAGACTCCAAAGCCCGTGTTCTTTCCACTGAGCCACGCTGCTTAACAAATGATTGCATTTGTTAAGCGCTTACTATGTGCAAAACACTGTTCTAAGCATTGGGGAGGTTACAAGGTGATCATGCTGTCCCACGGGGGCTCACAGTTTTAATCCCCATTTTACAGATGAGGTAACTGAGGCATAGAGAATTTAAGTGACTTGCCCAAAGTCACACAGCTGATTGGGTAGGGACTGTCTCTCTATGTTGCCAACTTGTACTTCCCAAGCGCTTAGTGCAGTGCTCTGCACACAGTAAGCGCTCAATAAATACGATTGATTGATTGATTGACAGTTGACAGAGCCGAGATTTGAACCCATGACCTCTGACTCCAAAGCCCGGGCTCTTTCCATTAAGCCACACTGCTTCTCCAGCGTGGTATAGATGGAGACTAGAAGGGAATGCAGAACTGAACCATGAGGGACCCCCACAGTTAGGGGGTGGGAAGCAATCAATCAATCAATCAATCGTATTTATTGAGCGCTTACTATGTGCAGAGCACTGTACTAAGCGCTTGGGAAGTACAAATTGGCAACACACAGAGACAGTCCCTACCCAACAGTGGGCTCACAGTCTAAAAGGGGGAGACAGAGAACAGAACCAAACATACCAACAAAATAAAATAAATAGGATAGAAATGTACAAGTAAAATAAATAAATAAATAAATAAATAAATAAATAGAGTAATAAATATGTACAACCATATATACATATATACAGGTGCTGTGGGGAAGGGAAGGAGGCAAGATGGGGGGATGGAGAGGGGGACGAGGGGGAGAGGAAGGAAGGGGCTCAGTCTGGGAAGGCCTCCTGGAGGAGGTGAGCTCTCAGCAGGGCCTTGAAGGGAGGAAGAGAGCGAGCTTGGCGGAGGGGCAGAGGGATTGGGGGCATTCCAGGCCCGGGGGAGGACGGGGGCCGGGGGTCGACGGCGGGACAGGCGAGAACGAGGCCTAACAGTGAGGAGATTAGCGGCAGAGGAGCAGAGGGTGCGGGGCTGGGCTGTAGAAGGAGAGAAGGGAGGTGAGGTAGGAGGGGGCGAGGGGATGGACAGCCTGGAAGCCCAGGGTGAGGAGTTTCTGCCTGATGCGCAGATTGATTGGTAGCCACTGGAGATTTTTGAGGAGGGAAGTGATATGCCCAGAGCGTTTCTGGACAAAGATAATCCGGGCAGCAGCATGAAGTATGGATTGAAGTGGAGAGAGACACGAGGATGGGAGATCAGAGAGAAGGCTGAGGCAGTAGTCCAGACGGGATAGGATGAGAGCTTGAATGAGCAGGGTAGCGGTTGGGATGGAGAGGAAAGGGCGGACCTTGGCAATGTTGCGGAGCTGAGACCGGCAGGTTTTGGTGACGGCTTGGATGTGAGGGGTGAATGAGAGAGCGGAGTCGAGGATGACACCAAGGTTGCGGGCTTGTGAGACGGGAGCAGAGGGGGAGCCCACGAAGGAGAGTGAAAATGACGTGGCTGAGGAAACAGCGTGGTTCAGTTCATTCAGTCGTATTTATTGAGCGCTTACTGTGTGCAGAGCACTGTACTAAGTGCTTGGGAAGTACAAGTTGACATCATAACGCAAAGAGCATGGGCTTTGGAATCAGAAGTCATGAGTTTGAGTCCCGGCTCCACCACTTATCAGCTGTGGGACCTTCGGCAAGTCACTTCACTTCTCTGGGCCTCAGTTCCCTCATCTGTAAATTGGGGATTAAGACTGTGAGCC
Source organism: Tachyglossus aculeatus (assembly GCF_015852505.1). Classification (NCBI taxonomy): domain Eukaryota; kingdom Metazoa; phylum Chordata; class Mammalia; order Monotremata; family Tachyglossidae; genus Tachyglossus; species Tachyglossus aculeatus. The sequence continues at coordinate 4,909,885 of NC_052068.1, forward strand.
CCCCGTGGGACAACCTGATCACCTTGTAACCTCGCCAGTGCTTAGAAAAGTGCTTGGCACATAGTAAGCACTTAATGAATGCCATTAGTAGTAGTAGTAGTAGTAGTAGTAGACTGTGAGCCCTTTTAGACTGTGAGCCCATTGTTGGGTAGGGACTGTATATGTTGCCAACTTGTACTTCCCAAGCGCTTAGTACAGTGTGCTGCACACAGTAAGCACTCAATAAATGCGATTGATGATGATGATGATGATAGTAGTAGTAATGATGGTACTTGTAGTACTACTACTACTCGTAGTAGTAGTAGTAGTAGTAGTAGTAGTAGTAGTAGTAGTAGTAGTGGTAGTAGTAGTAGTTGTAGCAGCGCATGGCTCAGTGGAAAGAGCCCGGGCTTTGGAGTCAGAGGTCATGTGTTCGAATCCCAGCTCCGCCACCTGTCTGCCGTGTGACCTTGGGCAAGTCACTTAACTTCTTGGAACCTCAGTTCCCTCATCTGTAAAATGGGGATGATGACTGTGAGCCCCACACAGGACAACCTGATCACCTTGTATCCCCCCAGCGCTCAGAACAGTGCTTTGCACATAGTAAGCACTTAACAAATGTCAGTAATAGTAGTAGTAGTAGTAGTAGTAGTAGTAGTAATGAGCGGTCAGAGAGACAGGAGGAGAACTAGGAAAGGACAGGGTCAGGAAAGCCGAGGTTAGATCGAGTTTCCAGGAGAAGGGAGTGGGCAACAGTGACAAAGGCAACTGCTGAGAGGTCGAGGAGAATTAGGATGGAGTAGATAGAGGCCACTGGGTTTGCTGAGAAGATGGTCATCGGTTACCTTAGAGAGGAAGCAGCATGGTATACTGGATAGAGCCCAGGCCTGAGAGTCAGAAGGTCATGGGTTCTAATCCCGGCTCCACTTCTTATTCATTCAGTCGTATTTATTGAGCGCTTACTGTGTGCAGAGCACTGTACTCAGCACTGGGGAAGTCCAAGTTGGCAACATATAAAGACGGTCCCTACCCAACAGCGGGCTCACAGTCTTGACGGGGGAGACAGACAACACAACAAAACATATCAACAAAATAAAATAAATAGAATAAATATGTACAAATAAAATAAATAAATAAATAAATAAAGAGTAATAACTCCGTACAGGCATATATACATATATACAGGTGCTGTGGGGAGGGGAAGGAGGTAAGGCGGGGGGGATGAGGAGGGGGAGAGGAAGGAGGGGGCTCAGTCTGGGGTCTGCTGTGTTGCCTTGGACAAGTCACTTTGCTTCTCTGTGACTCAGTTACCCCATCTGTAGGGGTTGAGACTGTCAGCCCCATGTGGAACAGGGACTGTGACCAACCCCGTTTGCTTGTATCCACCCCAGCGCTTAGTACAGTACCCTGGCGCATACTAAGCGCTTAACAAATACCACAGTCATCAGCCAAGCAGCGTGCCTCAGTGGAAAGGGCACGGGCTTGGGCGTTAGAGGTCATGGGTTCATTCATTCATTCATTCAATCATATTTATTGAGTGCTTACCATGTGCAGAGCACTGTACTAAGCGCTTGGGTAGTACAATTTGGCAACATATAGACAGTCCCTACCCAACAGCGGCCTCACAGTCGAGAAGGTTCGAATCCCGGCTCAGCCACTTGTCAGTTGTGTGACCTTGGGGAAGCCACTTCACTTCTCTGTGCCTCAGTTACCTCATCTGTAAAATGGGGATTAAGACTGTGAGCCCCCCGAGAGGCAGCCTGATCACCTTGTATCCCCCCAGTGCTTTGAACAGTGCTTCGCACATAGTAAGCGCTTAACAAATACCACCATTATTATTATTAGAAAGGGCTGTTTCCATGGAGTGAGGGGGGTGGGAGCCAGATTGGAGGGGATCAGGGAGAGAATCAGAAGAGCGGAAATGGATACAGTGGGTGTAGAAGTTTGGAGGGGAATGGTAGGAGGGAGAAGGGGCGATGACCGGAGGGTTTGTTATTGTTTTTTTAAGATACGCGATATGTAAGGATGTTTGAAAGCAGTGAGGAAGACTATCAATCAATCAATCAATCGTATTTATTGAGAGCTTACTATGTGCAGAGTACTGTACTAAGCGCTTGGGAAGTCCAAGTTGGCAACATATAGAAACAGTCCCTACCCACCAGTGGGCTCACAGTCTAAAAGGGGGAGACAGAGAACAAAACCAAACATACTAACAAAATAAAATAAATAGAATAGATATGTACAAGACTATAAAACTGTAGACCGTGGCTCAGTGGAAAGAGCCCGGGCTTGGGAGTCAGAGGGCATGGGTTCTAATCCCAGCTCCGCCACTAATCGGCTGTGTGACTTTGGGCAAGTCACTTAACTTCTCTGGGCCTCAGTTGCCTCATCTGTAAAATGGGAATTTAGACTGTGAGCCCCAACCTGATCACCTTGTATCCCCCCAGCGCTTAGAACAGTGCTTTGCACATAGTAAGCGCTTAACAAATGCAATCATTATTATTGTTGTTGTTGTTGTTATTGTTGTTATTATTGTTATTACCACTTGGAACAGTATTCTCTTAGCACTTAATACAGAGTTCTACATGTAGTAAGCTCTCAGTAAATACCATTAATTGGTTGATTGATGGATTGATTGTAGGATTTAGATTCTTATGGTATTTAAGTGCGTATTAGAGCCAAGCACTGTGCTGAGCACTGGAGTAGATTCCATTTAATCAGATAAGACGTCATCGGTGTCCCAGATGGGGCTCACAATCTCCCCATATATCTCCACTGTACTGATCAATCAATCAATCGTATTTATTGAGCACTTACTGTGTGCAGAACACTGTACTAAGCGCTTGGGAAGTACAAATTGGCAACATATAGAAACAGTCCCTACCCAACAGTGGGCTCACAGTCTAAAAGAGGAAACTGAGGATGAGGAAACTGAGACTCCCAGAGGTTCAGTGACCGGTCCAAGGACTCCCAATACGGCAGTGACAGAGCTAGGATTAGAACCTGGGACTAAATACCATTGATTAATTGATTGCTTCTGACTCTCCAGACGTAGGCTCTTCCCACCGGACTGTAAACTCCACCTCCAGACTGTAAATTCGTTGCGGGAGGGCAATGCGTCTGTTCTGTTGTACTCTGCATACGGTATGCACTCAGTAAATACAGTTGACAGACTGACGACTGACCAACTGACTAGACTACATGGCTTAGAGGATTAGTTAACTAACATAGCCGTGGCCTGAAGGATCTGGGTTCTAATCCTGGCTCTGCCGCTTGTCTGCTGCGCGACCTTGGACCAGTCATTTCACTTCTCCGTGCTTCTGTAAAATCTGGAAAATGGGGATGAAGACTGTGAGCCCCATGTGGGACAGGGATAATGTCCAACCCAATCACCTTGTATCTACCCCAGTGCTTAGAAGAGTGTCTGGCACAGAGTAAGTGCTTAACAAATGCACAATTAGTATTATTACTATCATTATTACTGTATAGAATAAGGCTGGTTCAGGAAACCCTCAGACCGTGGCACAGCTTTCCTCTGTAACTGATCTAGTATCAAGGACTAGATGGCTGGAACATAGCTCCAATTCATCTGATGGAGAAATCCCTACCACGTTTTGCAAAACGTGGCACAGGAACACGAAAAATCTTGCATGTTCTGGTGAAAGGGGCAAGGACTGGAGGTCAGAGGACCTGGGTTCTAATCCAGCCTGTGTTGCTTACCTGCTGTGTGACCTGGGCCAGATTACGGAGCTTCTCTTTTCCTTAGTTTCCTCACCTTTAAAATGAGAATTTTCTACCTATTTCCCCTCCCTCTTAGACTTGTGGGGCAGGGACCGTGTCCAACCTGATTGTCTTGTGCTTAGTGTGGTGCTTGGTACGTAGTAAATACTTAACAAAGATAGTATAATTATGAGAGTGTACCTTACCCCACCGATATCTCTAGACTGTGAGCCCACTGTTGGGTAGGGACTGTCTCTATATGTTGCCAATTTGTACTTCCCAAGCGCTTAGTACAGTGTTCTGCACATAGTAAGCGCTCAATAAATACGATTGAGGATGATGATGATATCTCTATGTTTTATTTTATGAATGGTATCAAGCGCTCACTCTGTGCCAAGCATTGTACCAAGCACTGGTTAGATACAGTTCAAACAAATCAAACATAATTCCTGCCCCAGATGGGGATCACAGCCTAAGGAGGAGGAGGAAGAACAGGCATTCAGTCCCACTTTACAGATGATGAAACCGAGGCAGAGAGAAGTTTTAGTGGTTTGCCCAAGGACACAGACTCAGAAGGCAGTTGACAGAGCCAGAAATGGAACCCAGGTCTCCTGACTCCCACCCCCACGTATTTCCATTAGCCGTGCTGCTTCTCCGTGCGTTTAGCCTGGGACCAAACGAACTTTCAAGAAGCTGCCTTTTCCCCTACGAAATCAGTTTTTCGTAAAATGCATTCATATAAAGGGGCTCTAAGTAAACGTCTGGTTAGCATTACTTCCACGATAAAAGATTATTTAAACTTTTTTGCTGTTAACATTTCCCAACTTTTTCGCCATTAACATTTGAAAGGAGTTTTATCTTTTTTTGAGTTATCTAGTCACCAAAGAGGCCTTCAAGTAATGAGCAAATCAGAATAATAAAAGTATCATTTTGCCAAAAGCAGTTACGTTTCCACACAAGTTTTTTTTTATTTTTGAAAGAAAGGACTCTGTTTTTGTTCTTTGATCTACTCAAAAGAGTGCGTTCTAATTTCTGCTAGGCTCTCTCAAAGTCCCGTCATCTGTCTACTTGCCACTCCAACTGCTCTTTCGGTTGCTCGTGGGCATCTCGTTTCAGAGCGCAAGGCGAGGGGAGGGAGAGAAGGGAAAGAGGAGGGGAGGGAGAGAAGGGCAAGGGCAGAAGTGAAAGGGAGAAGGAAGGAGGAGGGAGGAAAAAGTGGAAGGAAATGAAAGAGAGAAGGGGTGATGGGAGAGGGCAGGAGAGAGAGAAGGAAAGGGGGAGGGAGAAAACATGAAAAGAGGAAGAGAAAAGGTGATGGGGGAAGGAATAGGGAAGAAAAGAGAGAGGGAAAGAGGAGGGAGGAAAGGGAGAGAAAGGGAGCCAGTCAATCATATTTATTAGTAATAATAATAATTATTGTGCTATTTATTAAGCACTTACTATGTGCCCGGCACTGTACTAAATGCTGGGGTGGATACAAGCAAATCATGTTGGACACCATCCCTGTCCTAGTGGGGCTCATAGTCTCGATCCCCATTTTATGGATGAGGTAATTGAGGCGCAGAGAAGTGAAATGATTTGCCCAAGGCCACACAGCAGAGAAGTGTCAGAGCCGCGATTAGAACCCATGACCTTCTGAGTCCCAGGCCCCTGCTCTATCCACTACACCATGCTTTGACTAGATGCTAGAGAAGCAGCGTGGCTCAGTGGGAAGAGCCCGGGCTTTGGAGTCAGAGGTCATGGGTTCGAATCCCGGGTCCGCCACATGTCTGCTGTGTGACCTTGGGCAAGTCACTTCACTTCTCTGAGCCTCAGTTACCTCATCTGTAAAATGGGGATTAAGACTGTGAGCCCCACGTGGGACAACTTGATCACCTTGTATCCCCCCCAGCGCTTAGAACAGTGCTTTGCATATCGCAAGCGCTTTGTTCCCTCATCTGGAAAATGGGGATGAAAACTGTGAGCCCCCGTTGGGACAAACTGATCACCTTGTAACCTCCCCAGCGCTTAGAACAGAGCTTTGCACGTAGTAAGTGCTTAACAAATACCATTATTATTATTATTATTTTACTGTGTGCAAAGCATTGTACTAAGTTCTTGGAAAAGTACAATATAACAATAGAGTCCCTGCCCACAACGAGCTTACAGTCTAGAGGGGAAGAGCGATATGAATAGAAATAAATAAATTAGGGATAAGTGCTGTGGGGCTGGAAAGGGGGATGAATAGAGGGAGCAAGTTAGGGCAACCCAGAAGGGAGTGGGAGAAGAGGAAATAAGGGCTTAGTCAGGGAAGGCTTCTTGGAGGAGATGGGCCTCCAGTAAGGCTTTGAAGGCGGGGAGAGTCATGGTCTTTCGGATTTGAGGTGGGTGGGCGTTCCAGTCCAGAGACAGTTTGTGGGCAAGGGATTGGTGGTGATTTAGACGAGATTGAGGCAAAGTGGGTTGTAGGAGAGTAGTGAGGTGTCATAAGAGGGGGCAAGGTGATGGACGGCTTTAAAGCCGATGGTGAGGAGTTTCCGTTTGATGTGGAGATATAGATCCAGGCAGAAGAGTGAAATATAATAATAATAACAATAATAACAACAATTATAGTACTTGTTAAGCGCTCGCTATGTGCCACGCTCTGTTCTAAGCACTGGGGAAAATACAAACTAATCAGGTTGGATGCAGTCCCTGCATGGAGGTTCACACTCTCATCTCCATTTTACAGATGAGGTAACTGAGGCACAGATAAGTGAAGTGACTTGCCTGAGGTCACACAGGAGAAAGGTGGTGGAGTCAGGATTAGAACCCAGGTCCTCCTGTCTTCCAGGCCCCGGGCTCTATCCCATAAGCCATGCTTAAAGTCGGTGGTATGGAATTTCTGTCTGATGAGGTCGAAGGGCAACCAGTGGAGGTTCTTGAGGAGTGGGAAAACATGGACTGAACTCTTCGTGAGAAGCAGTGAGGCTCAGTGGAGAGAGCCCGGGCTTCGGAGTCAGAGGTTGTGGGTTCAAATCCCGGCTCTGCCAACTGTCAGCTGTGTGGCTTTGGGCAAGTCACTTAACTTCTCTGTGCCTCCGTTCCCTCATCTGTAAAATGGGGATTAAAACTGTGAGCTCCGCAATGGGACAACCTGATCACCTTGTAACCTCCCCTGCACTTTGAACAGTGCTTTGCACATAGTAAGCGCTTAACAAATACCATCATTCTTCTTATTATTATTATTTTGTAGAAAAATGATGTGGGCAGCAGAGTGAAGTATGGACTGGAGAGGGGAGAGACAGGAGGCTGGGAGGTCAGTAAGGAGGCTAGACAAAGCCATTTCTGTCTGTCCTGCCCTTGGTGACAGAGACTGGTCACCACCACCCTGACCTGACCCTAAAACCAATCCTACCCCTAGCCCTCACAGTGACGGCTTGCTCTCTCTCCCTTCTGCACGCAGGCCGTGCGATTCTGTAAAGACTGGGGTTTTCGATAATAGTAATGATAATGGTGATATTTGTTCAGCACTTACTGTGTGTCAAGCGATGTACTAAGTCCTGGGATGGATACAAGAGAATTGTAAAAACTCCACCTCTTGTCTGCTGGGTGATCTTGGGCAAGTCACGTCACTTGTCTGGGCCTAGTTCCCTCATCTGGAAAATCAGTCAATCAATCAATCGTATTTATTGAGCGCTTACTGTGTGCAGAGCACTGTACTAAGCGCTTGGGAAGTACAAGTTGGCAACATATAGAGACAGTCCCTACCCAACAGTGGGCTCACACTCTAAATGAGGACTGTGAGCCCCACGTGGGACAGGGACTGTGTCCAACCCAATTGTCTCGTATCTACCCCAATGCTTAATAATAATAATAATAATAATAATAATAATAATAATGGCATTTATTAAGCACTTACTATGTGCAAAGCACTGTTCTAAGCGCTGGGGAGGTTACAAGGTGATCAGGTTGTCCCACAGGGGGGCTCACAGTCTTCATCCCCACTTTACAGATGAGGGAACTGAGGCCCAGAGAACTGAAGTGACTTGCCCAAAGTCACACAGCTGACAATTGGCAGAACCAGGATTTGAACCCATGGCCTCTGACTCCAAAGCCCGGGCTCTTTTCCACTGAGCCACACTGCTTCTCAATGCTTATTGTTGTATCAATGCTGTAATGCTTATTACAGTGCCTGGAACAGAGAAAGCATTTAACACCTCAATTATTATCATTATTATCATTACCAGGATCCTAATCCTGGCTCCTCCACTTGTCTGCTGTGTGACCTTGGGTGAGTCACTTCACTTTTCTGAGCCTCAGTGACCTCGTCTGTAAAATGGAAATGAAGACTGTGAGCCCCATGTGGGACCCGGACTGTATCCAACCTTGTTTCTACCCCAATGCTTAGTCCATTGCCTGGCACAGAGTAAGCGCTTAACAAATACCGCACCGTGGGCTTGGGAATCAGAGGCTGTGGTTTCTAATCTCGGCTCCACCGCTTGTCTATTGTGTGACCCTGGGCAAGTCACTTCACTTCTCTGTGCCTCAGTGACCTCATCTGTAAAATGGGGATTGAGACCGTGAGCCCCAAGTGGGACAACCTGATTACCTTGTATCTACCCTAGCGCCTAGAACCATGCTTGACACATAGTAAGCACTTAACAAATGCCATAATTATTGTTATTATTCTAATCCCAGCTCCACCACTTGTCAGCTGTGTGACTCTGGGCAAGTCACTTCATTTCTCTGTGCCTCATTTATTCAATCAATCGTATTTATTGAGCGATTACTGTGTGCAGAGCACTGTACTGAGTTCCCTTATCTGTAAAATGGGGATAATAATAATAATGATAATATTTGTTAAGCGCTTACTAAGCACTGTTCTAAGCGCTGGGGAGGTTACAAGGTGATCAGTTTATCCCACGTGGGGCTCACAGCCTTAATCCCCATTTTACAGATGAGGGAACTGGGGCACAGAGAAGTGAAGTGACTTGCCCAAAGTCACACAGCTGACGGCAGAGCCGGAATTTGAACCCATGACCTCCGACTCCAAAGCCCATGCTCTTTCCACTGAGCCACGCTGCTTCTCAGTGACGACTGTGAGCCCCACGTGGGACAACCTGATTGCCTTGTGTCCACCCCAGCACTTAGAACGGTGCTTGGCACATAGTAAGCGCTGAACAACTACCGCGATTATTATTAGTAGTATTATTGTTATTATTACCATCCCCCCAAAAAACCAAAATAGGTGAAAATGGGATGTAGCCCCCGTCCCTGGAGTGGTTCCCAATCCAAGAAGATGGAGCCAACCCCCTCGGGGAGCCGGAAAATCCCCGGCCTCCTGAGCCCCGCAGCCCGACGGGGGCTGACAGCAGAGCGTCCTAATGGATGACTGGCCCCCCGGGGGTCTCCGCTATCCCCCCGCCCCCCCTGCTTCCCTCTTTTCCCTCCAGACCCAGGGAACGGTCCTCTCCTAATCAGTGACCTTGACCTCCCAGGCCACCCTCGTCACTTATCGCCCAATCGATACCGATGACAGAAGCGCGGGCCCGGGATGGAGGGGCGGTGGGGGGAGGAAAATGACACATGCCTCTTTGATAGATAGCCACAGGCCCCAGTCAGTGGTCACGGCCTGCATCCAGGCCGCCGGGGCCTGCCCAAGGGCTTGGGCCACCCTGCTACCGGCCAAAAGGCACGGAGATCGTTTATTAAGCCAGCTGGGGCCTGCAGTGTAATGGCTTCGGAGGAGGAAGAAGGAGGAGGAGGAGGCGAGTGGATGTGTGTGTACGTGGGGGAGAAGCAGCTCCGCTTCGTTGAAAGAGCACAGGCTTGAGAGTCAGAAGACCTGGGTTTTAATCGATCAATCAATCAATCAATCAATCAATCGGATTTATTGAGCGCTTACTGTGTGCAGAGCACTGTACTAAGCGCTTGGGAAGTACAAGTTGGCAACATATAGAGACGGTCCCTACCCAACAGTGGGCTCGCAGTCTAGAAGACCGGCCACTTGCCAGATACAGAAAGCGCGTATTTCCGTACATTGAAAATGCACAGACTGTCATAGAGAGCATTGTGCCCTAGTGGATCAATCAATCAATCAATCGTATTTATTGAGCGCTTACTATGTGCAGAGCACTTTACTAAGCGCTTGGGAAGTACAAATTGGCAACATATAGAGACGATCCCTACCCAACAGTGGGCTCACAGTCTAAAAAGAACAGGCTTGGGAGTTAGCAGGACCTTGGGCAAGTCATTTAATTTCTCCGTGCCTCTGTCCCCTCATCTGTAAAATGAGCCCCAGTTGGGACAACCTGATCACCTCGTATCTACCTCAGTGCTTAGAACTGTGCTTGGCACTTAGCAAGCACTTAACAAATACCATTTTTATGATGATTATTATTATGCAAGCAGATTGGGTCGGATGCAGTCCTAGTCCTATGTGGGGCTCATGGTCTCTATCTCCGTTTTACAGATGAGGTCTGTAAGCGCTTAGTCCAGTGCTCTGCACACAGTAAGCGCTCAATAAATGTGATTGATTGATGAGGTCACTGAGACCCAGAGAAGTGAAGTGACTTGCCCAAGATCACACACAGCTGACAAGTAGAGGAGCCGGGGTTAGAACCCAGGGCCTTCTGAGTCCCAGGCCCGAGCTCTAGCCATTAGGCCAGGCTGCTTCTCTAATCAATCTAATCTAATCTAATCAAGCGCTTAGTCCAGTGCTCTGCACACAGTAAGCGCTCAATATATACGATTGAATGGATGAATGAATGAATAATCGGCATTGTCATCATCGGCACCAATTCCATGGGAAGTCTGGCTAGGGAGTATTCCCTGACCGGAAGAGCCTTATCCTGATGGAATGGGGTAAAGCCGGGGTACTGTAATCACCCTTGTCACCCCACCCCTTGAGCCCCCCAGACTTCCACCCGAGCCTTCTCTCTTCCCCTGCGGCCTCTGCTTTCTCCCTGGTTCTTCTCCTCCTCCTTCCCTCCCCCTATCTCCCGCCATTCAAACTGTACCATTTAATAATAATATCAATCAATCAATCAATCAATCGTATTTATTGAGCGCTTACTATGTGCAGAGCACTGTACTAAGCGCTTGGGAAGTACAAATTGGCAACACATAGAGACAGTCCCTACCCAACAGTGGGCTCACAGTCTAAAAGGGGGAAACAGAGAACAGAACCAAACATACCAACAAAATAAAATAAATAGGATAGAAATGTACAAGTAAGATAAATAAATAAATAAATAAATAGAGTAATAAATATGTACAACCATATATACGTATATAGAGGTGCTGTGGGGAAGGGAAGGAGGTAAGATGGGGGGATGGAGAGGGGGGCGAGGGGGAGAGGAAGGAAGGGGCTCAGTCTGGGAAGGCCTCCTGGAGGAGGTGAGCTCTCAGCAGGGCCTTGAAGGGAGGAAGAGAGCTAGCTTGGCGGATGGGCAGAGGGATTGGGGGCATTCCAGGCCCGGGGGAGGACGTGGGCCGGGGGTCGACGGCGGGACAGGCGAGAACGAGGTACAGTGAGGAGATTAGCGGTGGAGGAGCGGAGGGTGCGGGCTGGGCAGTAGAAGGAGAGAAGGGAGGTGAGGTAGGAGGGGGCGAGGTGATGGACAGCCTTGAAGCCCAGGGTGAGGAGTTTCTGCCTGATGCGCAGATTGATTGGTAGCCACTGGAGATTTTTGAGGAGGGGAGTAACATGCCCAGAGCGTTTCTGGACAAAGATAATCCGGGCAGCAGCATGAAGTATGGATTGAAGTGGAGAGAGACACGAGGATGGGAGATCAGAGAGAAGGCTGGTGCAGTAGTCCAGATGAGATAGGATGAGAGCTTGAATGAGCAGGGTAGCAGTTTGGATGGAGAGGAAAGGGCGGATCTTGGCAATGTTGCGGAGCTGAGACCGGCAGGTTTTGGTGATGGCTTGGATGTGAGGGGTGAATGAGAGAGCGGAGTCGAGGATGACACCAAGGTTGTGGGCTTGTGAGACGGGAAGGATGGTAGTGCCGTCTACAGAGATGGGAAAGTCAGGCAGAGGGCAAGGTTTGGGAGGGAAGACAAGGAGCTCAGTCTTCGACATGTTGAGCTTTAGGTGGCGGGCGGACATCCAGATGGAGATGTCCTGAAGGCAGGAGGAGATGCGAGCCTGGAGGGAGGGGGAGAGAGCAGGGGCAGAGATGGAGATCTGGGTGTCATCAGCGTAGAGATGATAGTTGAAGCTGTGGGAGCGAATGAGGTCACCAAGGGAGTGAGTGTAGATTGATAATAATAATAATAATAATAATAATAATAATAATAATAATAATAATAATAATATTTACTAAGTGCTTACTATGTGCAAAGCACTGTTCTAAGCGCTGGGGAGGTTACAAGGTGATCAGGTTGTCCCACGGGGGGCTCACAGTCTTCATTCCCATTTTACAGATGAGGGAACTGAGGCCCAGAGAAGTCAAGTGACTTGCCCAAAGTCACATAGCTGACAAGTGGCGGAGCCGGGATTTGAACCCATGACCTCTGACTCCAAAGCTTGTGCTCTTTCCACTGAGTCATGCTGCTTCTCTAATAACCATTATGCCATTTGTTAAGCGCTTACTATGTGCTAGTAGTAAGCGCCGGGGCGGATGCAAACAAATCCAGTTGGACACAGTCCCTGTCCCACGTGGGGCTCACAGTCTTTGTCCCCATTTTACAGATGAGGTAACTGAGGCACAGAGAAGTTAAGCGACTTGCCCAAGGTCACACAGCAGACACGTGGCGGAGCCGGGATTAGAACCCATGACCTTCCGGCTCTCAGGCCTGGGCTCTACCCATTATGCTACTCTGCTTCTCGAAGCAACAGCTTTGCTACTGTTTACTGAGGGCTTCCTATGTGCAGAGCACTGTGTTAAGCACTTGGGAGAAGACAACAGGGTTAGAGAACACAATCCCGGCCTTCATGGAGCTTACAGCCCACTGTGCGCAGAGCACTGTGCTAAGCGCTTGGAAGAGAGCACTAGGGTTAGTAGACACGATCCCTGCCCTCAAAGGAGCTTACAATCCAGTAGTACCTGCCTCCACAGTTCATTCATCCGTTCATTCGGTCGTACTTATTGAGCGCTTACTGTGTGCAAAGCACTGGACTAAGCGCTTGGGAAAGTAGAATACAGCAATAAACAGACGCATTCCTTGCCCACAATGAGCTCACAGTCTAGAGGGAGAGACAGACATAAATATATATAAATAAATGAATAAATGAAATAAATTAATTGTTCTCACGGCTCCTCAGCCCCTACACACACACATATACAGACACATACGCACGTGTGTGTGCTTTAATTTGGCATGGACACCTACTACAAAATAGTGGTTTTTGGTGCCAACAAGAGAAATAGTAATAATAATAATAATGATGGCATTTATTAAGCACTTACTATGTGCAAAGCGCTGTTCTAAGCGCTGGGGAGGTTACAAGGTGATCAGGTTGTCCCGCGGGGGGCTCACAGTCTTCATCCCCATTTTACAGGTGAGGGAACTGAGCTCACCTCCTCCAGGAGGCCTTCCCAGACTGAGTCCCCTCCTTCCTCTCCCCCTCCTCCCCCTCTCCATCCCCCCCCGCCTTACCTCCTTCCCTTCCCCACAGGACCTGTATATATGTAGATATGTTTGTACGGATTTATTATCTATTTATTTTACTTGTACATATTTATTCTATTTATTGTATTCTGTTAATATGTTTGGTTGTGTTCTCTGACTCTCCCTCCTAGACTGTGAGCCCACTGTTGGGTAGGGACCGTCTCTATATGTTGCCAACTTGTACTTCCCAAGCGCTTAGTACAGTGCTCTGCACACAGTAAGTGCTCAATAAATGCGATTGAATGAATGAATGAATGAAGTGACTTGCCCAAAATCACACAGCTGACAAGTGGCGAGCCAGGGTTTGAACCTCTGACCTCTGACTCCAAAGGCCGGGCTCTTTCCACTGAGCCACACTGCTTCTAGTAAGAAATGGTTTAACTCAACTGCTTTAAAATGAGCAGCATGGCGGAGTGGAAAGAGCCGGGACCCGGGAACCAGAAGGACCTGGGTTCTAATCCTGACTCCACCACTGGTGTGATGTGTGATCTTAGGCAAATCACTTAATTTCTTTATGACTCAGTTCCCTCACCTGTAAAATGGGGATTAAGACTGTGAGCCCTATGTGGGACAATCAATCAATCGTATTTATTGAGCGCTTACTGTGCGCAGAGCAGGGACAGGGACTGTGCTAATCTGAATCTCTTCTATCTTGTACTTAACTTGTACTTCCCAAGCGCTTAGTACAGTGCTCTGCACACAGTAAGTGCTCAATAAATATGATTGATTGATTGATTGATTCTATCTATCCCCACTCTGGCACAAAGTAAGCACTCAACAAATGCTATTTAAAAAAAAAAAGCAGACAAAAATGCCAGTTTGAGAATCTGTGGTTTCCTTTCCCTGCTCATTTTGTCTAACCCTGTATCTTCCTTTGTTACATCCTGTAACAAGATGGTATTCTGTCCTCCGACTGGAAATTAAAAAATGAGGCAGACAAAAGTAGGTCTTTTTTTAAGCACCTAAAAATCCTTTTTTTGAGTGTTCCTCGAATTTCCACCCCCTGCTTTCCTCCCTCAAGGAATGAGGAGTAGTGATACTTTGCGCTCTTGTTTCTGTGAAGGGCAGCCTCTCTTCATTGACACAGGGATATATATTTCTTCATTGACACAGGGATATATATTTTGCGTCTGTTACTATGGTAACTCTGCTTTATTTTGCCAGATAGCCTCCGGTTGGGAATGGTATATATTGAGCTCCCACTGGGTGCAAAACACTTTGCTAAGCGTTCGGGAGAGAAACATTCAGAAGGGACCCTTTCCTGCCGACGAGAGACTTACACTCTTAAGCCAGTGGCGGACGTAAAGATACTTGGAATAATCAGAATAAATCCTAATAAGTGTCGGTGAATATTTCGGAAGGATGGTTAGCATCATTTTGTAATATTTGCAGGGACCTTGGAGTATGTTTAGATTCAGCTCAAGTGCTGAGGTTGGTCATCTAGTGTCCTGCACACGGTAAGCACTCAGTACATACCTAAGTGCTAGGGGTGGCTAGTGTGTTGCCATGAATCGGATTACGGGGAATTAATCAGGGAAGGCTTCTTGGAGGAATTCCTCACAGCCCTCTAGACTGTAAGCTCGTTGAGGGCGTTCAGTCATTCAGTCGTATTCATTGAGCACTCACAGTGTGCAGAGCAATGCACTAAGGACAGGGAACTTGTCCTCTGTTTTGCCAGTCTCCCCAGCCCTTAGCACAGTCCTCGGCACAGAGTAGGCGCTCAGTAAATACCACTGATCGATTGAAGTGGGACCGAAGTGTGGAAAAGGCAGCCTGGATATAACTTGTTTCATCGAGCATGCAAGGCTGACACGCAAATTTGTGAAGGGTTCATATTTTTAGACTGTGAGCCCACTGTTGGGTAGGGACTGTCTCTATATGTTGCCAACTTGCACTTCCCAAGCGCTTAGTACAGTGCTCTGCACACAGTAAGCGCTCAATAAATACGATTGATGATGATACATAATAGTAATAATGATGGCATTTATTAAGCGCTTACTATGTGCAAAGCACTGTTCTAAGCGCTGGGGAGGTTACAAGGTGATCAGGTTGTCCCACGGGGGGCTCACGGCCTTCATCCCCATTTTACAGACGAGGTAACTGAGGCTCAGAGAAGTTTTAAGTGACTTGCCCAAAGTCACACAGCTGGATTTGAACCCATGACCTCTGACTCCAAAGCCTGTGCTCTTTCCACTGAGCCATGCTGCTTTTCCTTCATGGAGCTTACAGCCCCTTGTAGTTCTATTTGTATTATTATTATTGCTATCATTAATCATAGTAATGGAGCGCTAACTGTGCCAAGCGATGTGCTAAGCGCTTGGGAGAGTACAATATAACATCACACTCATTTCCTGCCCAAAACAAGCTCACAGTCTTGATACAAGCGCTTAGTACAGTGCTCTGCGCACAACAAGTGCTCGATAAATGCGATTGAATGATATCTGTCTCCCCATCTGTAGACTGTAAGCTCGTTGTGGGCAGGGAATGTCACTGTTTATTATTGTGTTGTACTTTCCCAAGCGTTAAGTACAGCGTGCTGCACTCTGTGAGCGCTCAGTAAATACGACTGAATCAATGAATGAATGAACGATGACCAAAACCCTCCTTGCCCCGTGATCTGCCGTTTTCCTTATCCGGAATAATCTCTTTTGACTTCCATCTCCCCTCTAGTTACCGACTCCATTGTCCTGTCCTCTCCCGAGCAACTAGCGCAATGCTTCTCACACAGTAGGCGCTCAAGAAATACCATGGGTTAATCGATCTGAATCTTCGTGCGAGGAGGACGATGTGGGTCTTCATCAAAAAAAGCACTGCTCAAGCCTTCATTCATTCATTCAATCGTATTCATTGGGCGCTTACTGTGTGCAGAGCACTGTACTAAGCGCTTCATCTCAGTCGACGAGTTGCCCTTGCTGCTGTCAAATCTGGGTCGCCTTTCATCGACTCCTCCTTTGGGGAGTCAGTCAGTCAGTTGTATTTATTGAGCGCTTTCTGTGCTCAGAGCACTGTACTAAGCGCTTCACTTCATCTCAGTCGACGAGTTGCCCTTGCTCCTGTCAAATCCGGGTCGCCTTTCATCGACTCCTCCCTTGGAGAGTCAGTAAGTCAATCGTATTTATTGAGCGCTTTCTGTGCACAGAGCAGCGTACTGAGCGCTTGGGAGGATACAATAGAACAATCTACCAGACAAATTCCAGCCTGGGAGTCAGCCGGTCATGGGTTCTAATCCTGGCTCTGCCAGATGTCGGCTGCGTGACCTCGGGCAAGTCATTTCACCTCTCTGGGCCTCAGTTTCCTCAGCTGTAAAATGGGGAGTGAGACTGTGAGCCCCACGCGGGACAGGGACTGCATCCAACCCGATTTGCTCGTATCCACCCCGGCGCTCGGTGCAGTGCCTGGCACGTAGTAAGTGCCTAACAAATACTACAATTATTATTATTAGAGAAGCAGCGTGGCTCAGTGGAAAGAGCCCGGGCTTTGGAGTCAGGGGTCATGGGTTCAAATCCCAGCTCCGCCAACTGTCAGCTGTGTGACTTTGGGCAAGTCACTTCACTTCTCTAGGCCTGAGTTCCCTCATCTGTAAAATGGGGATTAAGACTGTGAGCCCCCGTGGGACAACCTGATCACCTTGTAACCTCCCTGGCGCTTAGAACAGTGCTTTGCACATAGTAAGCGCTTAATAAATTGCCCTTTCCTTCCTCTCCCCCTCGTCCCCCTCTCCATCCCCACCATCTTACCTCCTTCCCTTCCCCAAAGCACCTGTATATATGTCTATATGTCTGTACATATTTATTACTCTATCCATTTATTTATTTTACTTGTACCTATCTATTCTATTTATTTTATTTTGTCAGTATGTTTGGTTTTGTTCTCTGTCTTCCCCTTCTAGACTGTGAGCCCACTGTTGGGTAGGGACTGTCTCTATGTGTTGCCAATTTGTACTTCCCAAGCGCTTAGTACAGTGCTCTGCACACAGTAAGCGCTCAATAAATACGATTGATTGATTGATTCTCTGTGCCTCAGTTACCTCATCTGGAAAATGGGGATGAAGACTGTGAGCCCCCCGTGGGACAACCTGATCACCTTGTATCCTCCCCAGAGCTTAGAACAGTGCTTTGCACATAGTAGACTGTGTAGTCCCCTTTTAGACTGTGAGCCCACTGTTGGGTAGGGATTGTCTCTATATGTTGCCAATTTGTACTTCCCAAGCGCTTAGTACAGTGCTCTGCACACAGTAAACGCTCAGTAAATACGATTGATGATGATGATGATGATGATAGTAAGTGCTTAATAAATGCCATTATTATTATTATTATTATGGAATTAAGGCATCAGGAAGCTCAGGCCAGGAGAAATTCAGGGAGGGGGCTGGTTTTCTTTCCCGGACAATCTGTCCCCAACAACGGCTCGCTTCGGCCGAATAAAATCTGCACGGACCCAAGGTGAGTCTGGACCCTTCTTTCTGTCCCAGAAATTAGGCCCATACCGACCTTAGCAGGCCTCCCCGCCAGATTCCCGAGCGATGGAAATCAGGCCTCGGCTCGCCGGCTCCGACGGCGTCGTTAGCCGAGGACCTCACGTCCTCGAAAATAAGTGGCGGGGAAGCCGGCGCGGTTTGAAAGGAGATAACAAAATGGTTTAAGCTACTTAGGTGGAATGCCAATTGCATTTTAATATTCAGCGGAGCACATTTTGGGAAGTAGAAAGGCAGCGGCAAAGCGCGCGCGGAAGTCGGCCGCGGTGACCAGCTGTGCTCGCCGCTCCGTCGTCTGAATCGCTTTGTGCATTTTAGCAGCATGGTAATTTAGGGAGCCAGCTACCTGAGTGATGGCATTTTCAATGAGCAGGTAATCTACAGAGAATTTTTATATGGTTATGAGTTCTGGGCTTCAGCCTCGCAACACAAAAATACATCAAGACCAATTACTGTATCAACTTTCAGCTCCATGCCCCTCACCACACAAGTGTGCGTGTACTTATGCCCCAGGCATTTCAAATTGCATCTAATTTGAAATCTTTGGGGTTTTAATTAAATCTCAGAATATATGGAATTCTTCATTAGTACCTGCTCTGAATAGCAGATTATACCTCTGCCCGTCTCTCGTTAGAGGAGGAGGCCGGGAGTGTGTCGCGTGTTCCCGAACAGATCGTTGGCGGGGCCCGGGTACGAGGAACCAGAAACGGGGAAATGCAAAATAATATCCCAAAGATTATTAGTCCGGCGAGGGACTCCTGATTTGTATTTTAATGGAATTTTACATTTCTCTTAATGATGTGCAAATTGTCCTTTGATTATAGGATGCATTAAGCTTTTCATTTTAATGGCAGAGACGCAGCCATTAGCAGAATTTTATTTTTTTATTTTTTCTTTTTTTTTTTTTTGGTCCCTGCCTTCCTTTCAGACCGGCAGCAGATAACTGCGGAGCCGGCGATGAGGCCTTTTGATGTCCGGGATGGGACGGGGGTGCGTTTTTGAGGGGGGCGGTCTGCCGTGAGGGAGCCTGGCCTTTTGGGTTTGGGCCCCTGGTTGGGCACGGACAGAGCCCAGGCAACTTTTCGGAGCTGCCCAGTTTGTTTCTGGGATGCCGTCGCCAGTGCCTTGGCTGGTCACTTTTCACGCAGACGGTGCAGGTCCTTGTCAATCAATCAACCAATCAATCATATTTATTGAGCGCTTACTGTGTGCAGAGCACTGTACTAAGCGCTTGGGAAGTATAAGTTGGCAACATATACAGTCCCTACCCTGTCCTTGTCCTTGTCCCTGTCCTGTCCTTGTTCTTACTGCCCTTACTGCCCTCCAATTGAAGGAACCAAAGAAAACCCCTGCTGTTTTTTCCTTCCTCCCCCTTCTCCCTCTTCCTCTTTCCTCTTCCTCCTCCCTCTCCCTCTCCCTCCTTTCTCTCCCTCTTTCTCTTCCCTCTCCCTCCTTGGTCTCCCCCTTTCTCTTCCCTCTACCTCTTCTTTCCCTCTCCCTCTTTCTTCCCACTCTCCCTCTTCCTCCCTTCTTTCCTTCTCCTGCTCCCTTTTCCCTAGAGAAACAACGTGTCTCAGTGGAAATCAATCAATTGTATTTATTGAGCGCTTACTGCGTGCAGAGCACTGTACTAAGCGCTTGGGAAGTACAAGTTGGCAACACACAGAGACGGTCCCTACCCAACAGTGGGCTCACAGTCTAGAAGAACTGTGGAAAGAACATGGGCTTGGGAGCCAGAGGTCGTGGGTTCAAATCCCGGCTCCGCTACTTGTCAGCTATGAGACTTTGGGCAAGTCACTTCACTTCTCTGTGCCTCAGCTACCTCATCTGGAAAATGGGGATTAAGACTGTGAACCCCACGTGGGGCAACCTGATCACCTGGTAATAATAATAATAATAATCTTGGCATTTGTTAAGTGCTTATTATGTGCAAAGCACTGTTCTAAGCACTGGGGTAGATACAGGGTAATCATGTTGTCCCATGTGGGGCTCACAGTCTTCATCCCCATTTTACAGATGAGATGTATCCACCCAGTGCTTAGAACAGTGCTTTGCACATAGTAAGGGTTTAACAAATGCCATCATTATTACTATTATTACTATTACTTTCCTACCCCTCCCTCTCCCTCTTCCTTGCCGCTCTTTAATAATAATAATCATAATAATGACATTTATTAAGCACTTCCTATGTGCAAAGCACTGTTCTAAGCACTAGGGGAGGTTACAAGGTGATCAGGTTGTCCCACGGGGGGGCTCACAGTCTTAATCCCCATTTGACAGATGAGGTAACTGAGGCCCAAGGAAGTGAAGTGACTTGCCCAAAGTCACACAGCTGACAAGTGGCGGAGCCGGGATTTGAACCCATGACCTCTGACTCCAAAGCCCGTTGCGCTTTCCACTGGGCCACGCTGCTTCTCTTTCTCCTGATTCACCCTCTTCCACCCCGCTTTCCTCCTCCTGCTCCCTTTTGCTCCCTTTTGCTACAGTGGCACATAGTAAGTGCTTAACAAATATGATTATTGTTATTATTATTACAGCCTTCTCATTGTTACCTGAAATGGATGTTTACTAATGCTGGACAGTGTAATAATAATAATAATAATAATAATAATAATAATAATAATAATAATGGCATTCATTAAGCGCTTACTATGTACCAAGCACTGTTCTAAGTGCTGGGAAGGTTACAAGGTGATCAGGTTGTCCCACGGGGGGCGCTCACGGTCTTAATCCCTATTTTACAGATGAGGTAACTGAGGCACAGAGAAGTTAAATGACTTGCCCAAAGTCACTCAGCTGACAATTGGCAGAGCCGGGATTTGAACCCATGACCTCCAACTCCAAAGCCTGGGCTCTTTCTACTGAGCAACGCTGCTTCTCGAGTGGAGTGGAGTGGAGTGGATGCCTACTTTGTACAGGGAGTTATATTGGGAGTCTAGTGTGTCGAGTGCTTTAATAGACACCTGAAGTGTTTGAAGGACCATAATAGTGATACTAATAATATGAATTATGTTTTTTATTAAATGCCTACTAAGTGTCAAGCACTGCCGTAGCTGCTGAGGTTAATACATTTTAATCAGGACAGACACTGTCCCTGCCCTACAAGGGGCTCAAGGTCTGTGTAGGATTCATTCATGCGATCGTGTTTACTAAGCGCTTACTGCGTGCCAAGTACTGTACTAACTGCTTGGGAAAGGACAATATAACAATAAATAGTCACAATCGCTGCCCGCAACAAGCTGACAGTCTAGGGACTTTGGCATTATCTTTGATACCTCTCTCTCGTACAGCCCACATATCCAGTCCTTCGCTAAAACCTGTCGGTCCCGCCCTCACGACATCGCTAAAATCCGCCCTTTCCTCTCCATCCAAACGTTTATCATGATAATAATAATAATGACATTTATTAAGCGCTTACTATATTCAAAGCACCGTTGTAAGCGCTGGGGAGGTTACAAGGTGATCAGGTTGCCCCACAGGGTGTTCACACTCTTAACTCCCATTTTACAGATGAGGGAACTGAGGCACAGAGAAGCTAAGTGACTTGCCCAAAGTCACGCAGCTGACAATTGGCCGAGCTGGGATTTGAACCCGTGGCCTCTGAGTCCAAAGCCCGGGCTCTTTCCACTGAGCCACGCTGCTTCTCTGATAATCCATGCACTTTCATTCATTCATTTCATTCAGTCGTATTTATTGAGCGCTTACTGTGTGCAGAGCACTGTACTAAGCGCTTGGGAAGTACAAGTTAGCAACATATAGACACAGTCCCTACGCAACAGTGGGCACTTGCCCTCTCCTGTCTGGATGACTGCATAAGCCTTCTCACTGACCTCCCTGCCTCCTGTCTCTCCCCACTCCAGTCCAGCCTTCATATCTATAGGAGTGCTTACTATGTGCAGAGCACTGGACTAAGCACTGGGGAGAGGACAAGTGCTTAGTACAGTGCTCAAGCGCCTGCAATATTCATTCATTCATTCAATCGTATTTATTGAGCACTTACTGTGTGCGGAGCACTGTACTAAGCGCTTGGGAAGTACAAGTTGGCAACATAAGGTGGTTACTGGACACCTCTTGTGTGCAGAGAGCTGTAATGGTCACCTCCTGTGTGCAGAGGACTGTACTGGTCACCTCCTGTGTGCAGAGGACTGTACTGGTCACCTCTTGTGTGCAGAGTGCTCTCCTGAGTATGCCCTCGTGCAGGACGTGCTTTTGAACGAGCACTCTTAAGGGAGTCATTTTAACTTTATCGCTAAATGAGGTCTGCACGAAACCTCAACCCTGGGACAAGTTTTTATACTTAAGCTGCAGCAGAATAATAATAATAATAATCCATTATGAATATTGCATGGCAAACGATCGCCCAGACAGGCTGGAAGGGAAACATTCCGCCGATCCGCCCGAAATGCTGAAAATTGCGGCAGCCAAATTCCGGCCAAGGAAGAGAGATGAAGGGCGACAGAGACTTCCTCAGGAATTCAGTCGTATTTATTGAGCGCTTACTGTGTGCAGAACACTGTACTAAGCTCTTGGGAAGTCCAAATCGGCAACCTATAGAGACGGTCCCTACCCAACAACGGGCTCACAGTCTAGCGTGGCCCAGTGGAAAGAGCCTCAGCCTGAGGAGGGTCAGAGGACCTGGGTTCTAATCCTGGCCTGTTTTGTGACCTTAGGCAAGTCACTTCAATTCTTTGGGCCTCAGTTACCTCACCTGTAAAATGGGGATTAAGACTGTGAGTCCCACGTGGGACTACCTGATTAATTTAGAGAAGCAGCACGACTGCAAATACTATAATTTTGATGATCATTATTAGCAATAATAATAATGATGGCATTTGTTGAGCACTTACGATGTGCCGAGCACCATTCTAAGTGCTGGGGTAGATACAAGGTAACCAGGTTCTCCCACGTGGGACTCACAGTCTTAATCCCAATTTTTCAGATAAGGGAACTGAGGCACAGAGAAGTCAAGTGACTTACCCAAAGTCACATAGTAATAACAATAGGCTCTCACCAAATAGTATCAATGGACTGATTAATTCACTGATTCATTCATTCATTCAATCGTATTTTTTGAGCGCTTACTGTGTGCAGAGCACTGTACTGAGCGCTTGGGGAGTACAAGTCGGCAACATATAGAGACGGCCCCTACCCAACAATGGGCTCACAGTCTAGAAGGGGGAGACAGACAACAAAACAAAAATGTTTTTTGGAGTTTCTGTTTGGGTTGGAACTTCATACTGGAAACTTGGAAGTGCAAATACCAGAAGGAAACGTCAGAGTCCCTGCCTTCGAGGAGTTGACAATCTCATTAAATGTACAACCATTTCTGGTCCCACAATCAATCAATCAATCAGTCGTATTTATTGAGCACTTACTGTGTGCAGAGCACTGTACTAAGCGCTCGGAAAGTCCAAGTTGGCAACATATAGAGACAGTCCCTACCCAACAGTGGGCTCACAGTCTAAAAGGGGGAGACAGAACAAAAGCAAACATACTAACAAAATAAAATAAATAGAATAGATATGTACAAGTAAAATAAATAAATAAATAAATAAATAGAGTAATAAATATGTACAAACATATATACATATATGCAGGTGATATACATATATACAGGAGACACTTCAGTCAGTCGATCAATGATATTTATTGAGCACTTACTACTGTGTGCACTGAGCAGCGTGGCCTTGTGGAAAGAACATGGTCATGGGAGTCAAAGGACCTGGGTTCTAATCCCAACTCTGCCACTTTCCTACTGGGTGACACCGGGCAAGCCACCAAAATTATTTGTGCCTCAGTTTCCTCATCTTGAAAATAAGGATTCACTGCCCCTCCAGAAGGCGTTCACAGACTGAGCCCCCTCTTTCCTCTCCCTATCCCCCAGCCCTACCTCCTCCCCTCCCCACAGCACCTGTATATATGTTTGTACAGATTTATTACCCTATTTATTTTACTTGTCCATATTTACCATTCTACTTATTTTCTTAATGATGGGCATCTAGCTTTAATTCTATTTCTTCTGATGACTTGACACCTGTCCACATGTTTTGTTTTGTTGTCTGTCTCCCCCTTCTAGACTGTGAGCCCGTTGTTGGGTAGGGACCGTCTTTATATGTTGTCAATTGTACTTCCCAAGAGCTTAGTACAGTGCTCTGCCCAGAGTAAGCGCTCAATAAATACAATTGAATGAAAGAATGAATGAATTGCCTGTTGTCCACCTGCCAGGTGACAGTGAGCTCCGTGGGTTGTGTCTGATTTTCCTGTTCCCACCCTACAGCTTAGTACAGGCAGCCCTATTTTTTGAGCACTTTCTGTGTGGAGAGCTCTGTACAAAATGCCTGGGAGAGTACAATAAAACTCACTTGTTTAAAATTTGGGGTTTTTTAATGGTATTTGTTCAGCGCTTACTATATTCCAGGCACTGTAGTAACCACTGGGGTAGGTACAACCTAATCCAGTAGGACACAGGCCCTGGCCCACGTGGGGTTCACAGTCTTAATCCCCATTTTCCAGATGAGGGAACTGAGGCTCAGAGAAGTGAAGTGACTTGCCCAAGGTCACCTAGCAGGCAAGTGGCGGAGCTGGAATTAGAACCCAGAACCTTCTAACTCCCAGACCCAGGCTCTAATAATAATAATAATAATAATAATAATAATTAATAATAATAATAATGGCATTTGTTAAGCACTTACTATGTGCAAAGCACTGTTCTAAGCACTGGGGGGATACAAGGTGATCAGGTTGTCCCACGTGGGGCTCACAGTCATCATCCCCATTTTACAGATGAGGTAACTGAGGCTCCGAGAAGTGAAGTGACTTGCCCAAGGTCACACAGCAGACATGAGGTGGAGCCGGGATTCGAACCCACGACCTCTGACTCAAAAGCCCGGGCTCTTTCCACTGAGCAACCACTAGAGGTTCTTGAGCGGGGAAACGCGGCCTAAATGTTTTTTTGTAGAAAAATGATGCAGGCAGCAGGGTGAAGTATGCCCGTGTCCCATGTGGGGCTCACAGTCTTGATCCCCATTTTGCAGCTGAGGAATCAATCAATCAATCGTGTTTATTGAGCGCTTACTGTGTGCAGAGCACTGTACTAAGCGCTTGGGAAGTACAAGCTGGCAACATATAGAGACGGTCCCTACCCAACAGTGGGTTCACAGTCTAGAAGGGGGAGACAGACAACAGAACAAAACATATTAACAAAATAAAATAAATAGAATAAACATGTACAAACCTGATCACCTTGTATCGCCCCAGCACATTTGCACGTAGTAAGCGCTTAACAAATGCCATCATTATCATTATTATTAGGCCACACTGCTTCTCTAACTTCCACCTGCTCACCTCTCTAACGTCGCTTACCGTGACTTTATTTTACTTGTGCCTATCTATTCCATTCATTTTATTTTGTGAGTATGTTTGGTTTTGTTCTCTGTCTCCCCCTTGTAGACTGTGAGCCCACTATTGGGTAGGGACTGTCTCTAGATGTTGCCAACTTGTCCTTCCCGAGCGCTTAGTACAGTGCTCTGCACACAGTAAGCGCTCAACAAATACGATTGATGATGATGATGACTCCTTCTACCGAAGTTCTCACCACAGCGCGTAGTGATAACACTCATTCTGACAGACCTGCCTGCCCATAATAATAATAATAATTGTGGCACTTGTGAAGCGCTATCATCATCATCATCATCAATCGTATTTATTGAGCGCTATGTTCCAAGCACTGTAAGCGCTCAATAAATACAATTGACAATGAATTAATCCGTCCTTCTCACTGGTCTACCCCTGTCCAATACGTCCCCTCATCGACCCTGGGCTCTTCTCCGGGCCTTTAAATCGTTCATGCAACCGTCTCGGCTTCCATGGGCTCCTCGCGGCTGACCAGATTCCGCTCCCACCCTGGTTCGTGCTCTTAATTGGTGCCGCAGAGTAGATTGCGTTTAACAGTCTGGTTTCCCGCAGGAAATAAATGAATGCGCCGCTGCATTGCTGAGATCCCTCAAAATGGACCTAAATGATTTAAACATCTTTTCAAGGAGCGGTTAAACACACGGTAGATATAATTACGTGGTCGGATATCAGTGCAAATGGGCCCCGTTGATAACACGTTTTCCGTTTTTGTTTTACTATTTTTTCAAGTCATTTTCTTGTACTTCCCGAGCGCTCAGTACAGTGCTCTGCACACAGTAAGCGCTCGATCAATACGATATATGTTTGTACATATTTGTTACTCTATTTTACTTGCACGTATCTATTCTGTTTATTTTATCTTAGTCTGTTTGGTTTTGTTCTCTGTCTCCCCCTTTTAGACTGTGAGCCCGCTGTTGGGTAGGGACCGTCTCTATATGTTGCCAACTTGGACTTCCCAAGCGCTTAGTACAGTGCTCTGCACACAGTAAGCGCTCAATAAATACGATTGATGATGATGATGACGATCGATTGACTGATTGATTTTCTCCTCCCCCTCGACGAGAAGGCACCTCGCTTCAACATGGTAGGGATCTGCCATTATCTAATGCTAAATTGAAATGGGTTTGATCACTCTTTTCATCAGGCAGACTGCTTCAGAGATTAAGGAGGAGGAGGAGAAAAAGGGAAACTGGTCTTCATCGGCATTTTCTGGGGGTGAGAACGCACTAATGAATACTGGAATACTGGTGTTTAAATCAATCCATCAGTGGTATTTATCTATTAACGGTATTTAGAGAGAGAGGCAGCATGGCTTTAGTGGACAGAGCCCGGGCTTGGGAATCAGAGGTTGTGCGTTCTAATCCCGGCTCCACCACTTGCCT
Source organism: Tachyglossus aculeatus (assembly GCF_015852505.1). Lineage (NCBI taxonomy): Eukaryota > Metazoa > Chordata > Mammalia > Monotremata > Tachyglossidae > Tachyglossus > Tachyglossus aculeatus. Next base: position 4,936,432 of record NC_052068.1, read on the forward strand.
GCTGTGTGACCTTGGGTAAGTCACTTCACTTCTCTGGGCCTCAGTTCCCTCATCTGTAAAATGGGGATTAAGACTGTGAGCCCCACGTGGGACAACCTGATCTCCTTGTATCTACCCTAGCGCTTAGAACAGTGCTTTGCACATAGTAAGCGCTTAACAAATGCCATCATTATTGTTCTCTGGGGCTCAGTTCCCTCATCTGTAAAATGGGGATTAAAACTGTGAGCCCCCCGTGGGACAACCTGATCACCTTGTAACCTCCTCAGCGCTTAGAACGTCATCATCATCATCAATCGTATTTATTGAGCGCTTACTATGTGCAGAGCACTGTACTAAGCGCTTGGGAAGTACAAATTGGCACCATATAGAGATAGTCCCTACCCAACAGTGGGGTCACAGTCTAAAAGGGGGAGACAGAGAACAAAACCAAGCATACTAACAAAATAAAATAAATAGAATAGATATGTACAAATAAAATAAATAAATAAATAGAGTAATAAATGTGTACAAACATATATACGTATATACAGGTGCTGTGGGAAAAGGAAGGAGGTAAGATGGGGGGGATGGAGAGGGGGAGTGCTTTGCACATAGTAAGCGCTTAACAAATACCATCATTATTATAAAATGGGGATTGAGACTGTGAGCCCCACATGGGGCAGAGACTGGGTCCAACCTAATGTGTTTGTGTCCACCCCAGCGCTTAGTACAGTGCTTGACACGTAGTAAGCACTTAGCAAGTACCACTATTTTTATTATCATTATTATTATTAACCTGGGCACTTATATGCTAGATTGGAGGCTCCCTGAAGGCAAGGTGTATTTCTGTTGCTTCCACTGGACTCTCCCAAGCATTTAACAGTAATGATGGTATTTGTTAAGCGTCTACTATGTGCCAGGCACCGTACCAAGCACTGGAGTAGATACAAGGCGATTGGGTTGGACACAGTCCCTGTCCCATGTAGGACTCACAGCCTCGATCCCCATTTTCCAGATGAAGTAACTGAGGCCCAGAGAAGAGAAGTGACTTACCCAAGGTCACACAGCAGGCAAGTGGCGGAGTGGAATTAGAACCCATGACCTTCTGGCTCCCAGGACTTCTGACTCTTTCCACCACACCATGCTGTGCTCAATAAGTATCACCGATTTGTTGGTTATCAGCTTCTAGAGGGCTCATTCAATCATTCAGTCATATTTATTGAGCGCTTACTGTGTGCAAAGCACTATACTAAGTGCTTAAGCACTGTACTAATCTTCTCTTCTTCTAATCTTCTTCTTTGTCTTCTCACTCAGTTTCCCTTCCCCACAGCACCTGTATATATATATATATATATATATATATATATATATATATATATATATATATATATATATATATATATATATATATATATATATATGTTTGTACATATTTATTACTCTATTTATCCTACTTGTACATATCTATTCTATTTATTTTATTTTGTTAGTATGTTTGGTTTTGTTCTCTGTCTCCCCCTTCTAGACTGTGAGCCCACTGTTGGGTAGGGACTGTCTCTATGTGTTGCCGACTTGTACTTCCCAAGCGCTTAGTACAGTGCTCTGCACACAGTAAGCACTCAATAAATACGATTGATTGATTGATTGATTGATTGATTGCCCAAGCACCTAAGACAGGGTTGGGGCCACTGGAGACTAGAAAACTAGGCGTCTAAACCACAAATTCATCATGGGCAGGGAATGTATCAATTATATTGTTATATTGTCCTTTCCCAAGTGCTTAGGACAGTGTCCTGCATGCATACAGTAAGCGCTTAGTAAATGCAATTGTCTGATTGACTGACGAGTTCAGAAGAAAATCAGTCGATTAATAATCTCATTCATTCATTTGTTGATTCAATTGTATTTATTAAGCGCTTACTGTGTGCAGAGCACTGTACTGTGTGCTTGGGAAAGTACAGTACAGCAATAAACAGTGGCCTATTGGCCATTTATCCGCTGTGTGACCTTAGGCAAGTCACTTCACTTCTCTGGGCCTCGGTTTCCCCTTCTAGAAGATGAGGATGAAGACTGTGAGCCCCGTGTGGGACAGGGGCTACGTCCGGCCTGATTACCTCGTCGCTCAGATCTGGTCTCTAGATGTTGCTAACTTGTACTTCCCAAGCGCTTAGTACAGTGCTCTGCACACGGTAAGCGCTCAATAAATACGATTGATTGATTGATTGGTTGTCTCAAATCTGCCCCAGCACTTAGAACAGCGCCTGGCACATAATAAGCAGTGCTCTGCACATAGTAAGCGCTCAATAAATACGATTGATTGATTGATTTCAATGGGTCCTTATTGTCTAGGTTCCCAGTTCTGAGTGTTCAACAGTCTGAACTGACAGCCTCCCTCCCCCCCACCACACAGACACACAAAGACACAAAGACACAAAGACACACACACCCACCCCAATATGGCACCGAGCCCACCTGCTAGTCAAACCGCATCTTTCTCATTTGAATAGGTGAGAAACCAAAGTCAGCCCCTCCATTTGAGCCCCATTCCATCACTCAAAATCCCGTCACAACTTCTTTTGAATTTCTTCCACTGCCCCAAGGCAAAGGATCAATGTTGATACTGAGATTAATCCCCAAAGAAACCCTTATTTCTCAGCAGAGAAATTAAAGCTTGCCAGTATTCCTTTAAGCTGTCCTTCTGACAGCTCTGTCAGTAATGATATGCCTTCTACATGGCATAATCCCTGTCCTATGGTAAAGAATAATTTATTAAGAAATTAAGGGGCTTAGCTCTTCTCCGTTGGGCTGGTCTTCAAAAGTTAGCTGATAGCGGAGACGGCGTGATTATCAATGAAAAATTATTTAAGAGTACCTTGGGGCCTTTTGAGACAAAGTCTAATAAGTCACATGGGTGGGTATCAATCAAATTTATCCCCTTTAGATTTTGTAAATATTCCCCGAAGTTCAGTCAAATTATGTTGATTACGCGGTTCCTCTCGCGCAGTTATTTGTGACTGAGGGGCACAGCGCTAGTTTGGGGGAGAGGCGTATTTTTAGGAGGAGGAGAGCCTGACGTGTTTGCTAATAAAGCCGACACACTTTCTCTTCGGCTCCCTGAATCATCAGCAGCCTGATGGGAAGGGGTTTTGCTGGAATTTTGACACTCCCTGACTCCCCCTTCAAAACAAAAATTGTTTTGTTAATATGTTTTGTTTTGTTGTCTGTCTCCCCCCTTCTACACTGGAAGCCCGTTGTTGGGTAGGGACCGTCTCTATCTGTTGCCATCTTGTAATTTCCAAGCGCTTAGTACAGTGCCCGGCGCACAGGAAGCGCTCAATAAATTCGATTGAATGAATGACTCCGCCGATTGTCCGCCGGGTGACCTGGGGGAAGTTACCTCGCTTCTCTGGGCCTCAGTTCCCTCATCGGGAAAATGGGGATTAAGACTGTGAGGCCCGTGTGGGACAGGGACTGTGTCCAACCTTGTATCAACCCCAGTGCTTAGAACAGTGCTTGGCACAGATTAAATTTCGACTGTGAGCCCACTGTTGGGTAGGGACTGTCTCTATATGTTGCCAGTTTGTACTTCCCAAGCGCTTAGTACAGTGCTCTGCACATAGTAAGCGCTCAATAAATACGATTGATGATTAAGTGCGTAATGAATACCACCCCGCCGTGTTTTTCATGATGAGCGATAAGATCATTGTCTTTTAGACTTTTAGACTGTGAGCCCACTGTTGGGTAGGGACTGTCTCTATGTGTTGCCAATTTGTACTTCCCAAGCGCTTAGTACAGTGCTCTGCACATAGTAAGCGCTCAATAAATACGATTGATTGATTGATTGATTGATTGATCATTGTTGGGTAGGGACCGTCTCTCTATGTTGCCAACTTGTACTTCCCAAGCACTTAGTACAGTGCTCTGCACACAGTAAGTGCTCAATAAATATGATTGACCACTTGTCAGCTGTGTGACCTTAGGCAAGTCACTTAACTTCTCTGGGCCTCAGTTCCCTCATCTGCAAAATGGGGATGAAGACTGTGAGCCCCAAGTGGGACAACCCGATTACCTTGTATCTACCGCAGCGCTTAGAGCAGTGCTTGGCACATAGTAAGCGCTTAACAAATACCAACATTAATTAATCAGTTAATTTCGAATCGGGCACAACTGCCCTCTCGTCGTTTCGGGAACAGAGTTGCGCCTCGGGAAGACGCCCGCCCCTGGAAGTCTGCAAACGTGAGAAACGAGTTGGCGCGATTCTTCCCGGCGAGTAGGCTATTTCGGGAATAATGCGATCGCGTGTCCGTTCGCGTTTGGAGTACGTCGAAGGCAAGGCAGAGACCGTTTCCTGGCAGGAAGCAATGTGGGAGAGGTCCAGCCGAAGTGCTGCCAAAGGAAAACAGGAGAAATTCCCAGTTCTGGGATTTGATTTGTTGTTTGGTGGGGTTTTTTTATTGTTTTTCATTTTATTCCATCTTCTATAATTAGCCTCGCTGATGTGTTTGATTTTCCCTTCGTGGCAAGCAGTGTTTTGGGTGTTGTTTTTGTATTTGTGGTATTTCATTCAATCGTATTTATTGAGCGCTTACTGTGTGCAGAGCACTGAACTAAGCGCTTGGGAAGTACAAGTTGGCAACATATAGAGACGGTCCCTACCCAACAGCGGGCTCACAGGCTAGTATTTGTTAAGTGCTCACTATGTGCTAGGCACTGTATTAAGCTTTGGGGTCGATACAAGATAATCAGGCCGGACAATGTCCTTGTCCCACATGGGGCTCACACTCTTAATCCCCATTTTACAGATGAGGGAACGGAGGCCCAGGGAAGTGAAATGACTTGCCCGAGGTCACACAGCAGACAAGTGGCAGAGCCGAATTTAGACCCCACGTCCTTGTATATATATATATATATATATATATTTGTACATATTTATTACTCTATTTATTTATTTATTTTACTTGTACATATCAATTCTATCTATTTTATTTTGTTAGTATGTTTGGTTTTGTTCTCTGTCTCCCCCTTTTAGACTGTGAGCCCACTATTGGGTAGGGACTGTCTCTATATGTTGCCAACTTGTACTTCCCAAGTGCTTAGTACAGTGCTCTGCACACATTAAGCGCTCGATAAATACGATTGATGATGATGATGATGATGATGATGACCCCCCGGCCCCGGGCTCTATCCATTAGGCAACACTGTTTCTCACGTTAAGTGGTTCACAATAAGTGCACGTCAACTCAGTGTCAACCCTTTTGACGCTAGCTGAAAGGGAACTTCAGAGAACATGGGACTTTTTGAGTGAATTTGCTCCGGCTTGGAAGAGTGCCCTTCGTTTGGCAAGGACATTTGTTTTAAATGGTATTTTTTAAACACTTACTGTGTGCTAGACATGGTGCTAACTGCTGGGATGATAATAATAATGATGGCATTTATTAAGCGCTTACTATGTGCAAAGCACTGTTCTACGCACTGGGGAGGTTAGAAGGTGATCAGGTTGTCCCATGGGGGGCTCACAGTCTTAATCCCCATTTTACAGATGAGGCCTAGAGAAGTGAAGTGGCTTGCCCAAAGTCACACAGCTGACAATAGGCAGACCCGGGATTTGAACCCATGACTTCTGACTCCAAAGCCCGGGCTCTTTTCCACTGAGCCACAGGGTTAGATATAAGACACAGTCCATGACCCACATAGGGTTCACAGTATTAATCCCCTATTTTATAGATGAGGTAACTGAAGCCCAGAGAAGTGAAGGGACTTGCCCAAGGTCACACAGCAGACAAGGGGCGGAGCCAGGATTAGAACCCAGGTCCTTGCTTCTCTCTAACACGCGTAAGCTAAGACGAGCGCTTCAAGTTGGTCGTATTTATTGAGCATTTCCTGAGTGCAGAGCACTGTACTAAGCGCTTGGGAGAGTACAGTAGAGCAATAAACAGACACCTTCCCTGCCCACAAGGAGCTGACAGCTTAGAGAGAAACAGGCTATCTGGCCCCTGCTACTCATTCCTTCATGGATTCAATCGTATTTATTCATTCATTCAATCGGATTTATTGAGTGCTTACTGTGTGCAGAGCACTGTACTAAGCGCTTGGAAAGTACAGTGCGGCAACAGAGACAATCCCTACCCAACGACGAGCTCATCATACTAAGCTCTTGGGAGAGGAGAACATAGCAATAAACAGACACATTCCCTGCCCACAACGAGCTCACAGTCTAGAGGGGGAGACAGACATTCCTAGAAATAAAGAAATAAATTAAAGATATTGCCACACCTTTGCCCAGGGAATTCCTCCTTCCTCACCTCAGAGAGACGGAAGCTCTCATTTCTAAGGGCCGAGACGCCGGTCCGGCCCGGAGACGTGAGAGATGGATGGTGTCTCCACAAACCCAGGACTAAAGGGAGATGGTCAGAGGATTTCTCTTCGGGAGAGATTCCTCCAGATTCCTCTGTCAAGAAGAAAATCAATCAATCAATCAATCCTATTTATTGAGCGCTTACTGTGTGCTGAGCCCTGTACTAAGTGCGCAGGAAGTACAAGATGGCAACATATAGAGACGGTCCCTACCCAACAGTGGGCTCACAGTCTAGAAGGGGGAGACAGGGGACAAAACCAAACATATTAACAAAATAAAATAAATAGAATAGATATGTACAAGTAAAATAAATAGAGTAATAAATACGTACAAACATATATACATATCGGCTTCAACCCTTCCAGCTCTCGATGGCTGGAAGTATTGAAGTCTAGTATTCTAGACTGTGAGCCCGCTGTTGGGTAGGGACCGTCTCTATATGTTGCCAACTTGTACTTCCCAAGCGCTTAGCACAGTGTTCTGCACACAGTAAGCGCTCAATACAATTGAATGAATGAATGAATGAAAGTTTTATAACGTGTAGGGCTCCTTATTCCCCTCTCAGGGTGGCACCTGGAGAGTTTCCAGTCCTCTACCAGTCTCGGCTACGGGAGGGAGAGGGAAGCAGAGGCCCGTCCATTCCATTCCTCGCTTGGCCGGTGGCTAACGAATGGCGGGCCATCGGCTACAAGCCGAAATTCCCGCGTGCTGGGCAGCAGTGGACCGGGAGAGAGTCAAGGGTGGAGAGTCGAGTTTACCGCACGGAAGGCGACAACGGTAAACCACTTCCAGATTTTTCCCAAGAAAACTCTGAGGATCCGATCCCAGAACGATGGCAGGTGGAGAGCGGGGCCTGCTGGGAGAGATGTGTCCGTGGCGTCACTATGGGTCAGACACAACTGGACAGCATAAGACAAGATGAGGACTCCTTATGGATCCAAGAATATTTCCTCAGTGGCTAGAGCCCAGGCCTGGGAGTGAGAAGGTCATGAGTTCTAATCCCGGCTCTGCCACTTGTCTGCTGTGGGACCTTGGGCGAGTCACTTCACTTCTCTGGGCCTCAGTTCCCTCATCTGGAAAATGGGGACTGAGACCACGAGCCCCACGCGGGACAGGGATTGTGTCAATCAATCAATCAATCAATCGTATTTATGCTCTGCACATAGTAAGCGCTTAACAAATGCCATCATTATTATTATTTATTGAGCGCTTACTGTGTGCAGAGCACTGTACTAAGCGCTTGGGAAGTACAAGTTGGCAACATATAGAGATGGTCCCTACGCAACAGTGGGCTCACTGTCTAAAAGGGGGAGACAGGATGTCCAACCTGATTTGCTTGTATCCACCCCAGCACTTAGTAGGGTGCCTCAGTTCCCTCATCTGTAAAATGGGGATTGAGACTGTGAGCCCCACGTGGGACAACCTGATCACCCCCCAGCGCTTTGAACAGTGCTTTACACATAGTAAGCACTTAACAAATATCATTATTATTATTATCATTATTATTATTATTATTATTATTATTATTATTACTGAACTTCTTGGAGCTCACAGTCTAAGAGGGATGGAGGACACGTTTTATCCCCATTTTTCAGGTAAAGAAACTGAGGCCCAGCGAAAGTCAGTGAAGCAATATGGGATAGTGGATAGATCCCAGGTCCGCTGGGGGACTTTGGACAAGTCTCTTCACTTCGCTGTGCCTCAGTTACCCCATCAATAAAATGGGGATTAAGAATGTGATTTCCATGTGGGACAGGGACTTGATTCAACCAGTAGCTTGAAACTACCCACGCGCCTGGCAAAGTACGGTGCCCGGCACATCTTAAACGCTTAACAAATACCATTTTTAAAAATGAGAAAAGACATCTTTTCTTGCACTTTTCATTCATTCATTCAGTCGTATTTATTGAGCGCTTACTGTGTGCAGAACACTGTACTAAGCACTTGGGAAGTACAAGTTGGCACTTGGATTTGTCCCCTTTATTTACCCCTCTCTCCGGACCACAGCACTAATGTACATATCCATAATTTATTTATTTATATTAATGTCTACCTCCCACTCCCCTAAATTAATAGCTCATTATGGGCAGGGAATGTGTCTGTTATATTGCTAGGTTGTACTCTCCCCAGCTCAAGTACAATCCTCTGCACACAGTAAGCATTCAGTAAATATGATTGATTGATTTATTGATCATTTAATAATAATGATGGCATTTATTAAGCCCTTACTATGTGCAAAGCACTGGTCTAAGCACTGAGGAAGTTACAAGGTGATCAGGTTGTCCCACGGGGGGCTCACAGTCTTAATCCCCATTTTCCAGATGAGGTAACTGAGGCCCAGAGAAGTGAAGTGACTTGCCCAGAGTCACCCAGCTGACAATTGGCAGAGCTGGGATACGAACCCATGAACTCTGACTCCAAAGCCCGGGCTCTTTCCACTGAGCCATGCTGCTTCTCTACAACATTTCCATTTACAACAATAATAATTGTGGTATATGTTGATCACTCACACACTTTACTGAGCTCTGGGATAGATACAAGATAATCAGAATGGATCATCATCATCAATCGTATTTATTGAGCGCTTACTGTGTGCAGAGCACTGTACTAAGCGCTTGGGAAGCACAAGTTGGCAACATATAGAGACAGTCCTTACCCAACAGTGGGCTCACGGTCTAAAAGTGGGCTCACAGTCTAAAAAGGATACCGTCCCTGTCCCACCCAGGGAGGGAAGGAGGGAGAATAGGGATTTTATCCCCATTTTGCAGCTGAGGCACAGAGAAATGAAGTGACTTGCCTAAGGTCACACAACAGGAATAGTGACCGAGCCAAAATTAGAACCCAAGTCCTCTGATTCTGGCCTCTCTCCACTAGTGCCTCCCACCCCCGTTGCCCCTGACACTTTGTTTGGCAAATAATAATAATAATAATAACAATTATGGTATTTGTTAGGCGCTTACTATGTTCCAGGCACTGTACTTAGCACTCAGATAGGCATGAGGAAATTAACTTGTACACAGTCCCTGTCCCACATGGGGTTCACAGTCTCAATCCCCATTTTCCAGATGAGGTAAACGAGGCCCGGAGAAGTGAAGTGAGTTGCCCAAGGTCACACAGCAGTCAAGCGGCAGAACCAGGATTAGAACCTATGACCCACTGACTCCCAGCTCTGCGCTCTCACTATTATGCCATGCTGCTTCTCAGTAATAATAATAATAATAATGATAGCATTTATTAAGCGCTTGCCATGTGCAAAGCACTGTTCTAAGCGCTGGGGAGGTTACATGGTGATCAGGTGGTCCCACAGGGGGCTCACAGTCTTAATTTCCCATTTTACAGATGAAGTAACTGAGGCCCAGAGAAGTGAAGTGACTAGCGCAAAGTCACACAGCTGGCAACTGGCGGAGCCAGGATTTGAACCCATGCCCTCTGACTCCAAAGCCCGGGCTCTTTCCACTGAGCCATAATGCCATGCTGCTGTGATCAATCATCATCAATCGTATTTATTGAGCGCTTACTGTGTGCAGAGCACTGTACTAAGCGCTTGGGAAGTACAAATTGGCAACATATAGAGACAGTCCCTACCCAACAGTGGGCTCACAGCCTAAAAATAAATACCACAATTATAATTGTTAGCAACAGGGTCATATTCAAACACAAAAGGCTGTTTGATGAGAGAGACAGAGAGATGCAGGAAGACAGAAAGAGAGAAAATATGAACGAAAGCCTAGGTCCAGAAAAGACGGTCATCATCACCCAGCATAGAAATCAGCCCTTCGCATTTTTCTCAAATCAGTTGAAAACTCCCGAGTTTTGAGTGAGTAGAAGAAGTGAGGGGAAGAAGAAATATGTGTTCACAACGCAGCGTAGGATCACTGGGCATAAATCCCACATTTGCGCGTGAATCATCATTTCATTAATCACCCCTTCTGCCCGCACTTAAAATACATCTGCTAATAAGCATCAGTCACCCTCTGGAAATAGCCATAAATGGGCAGGACATACGAGTTAGGAATTCTGTGTTCACGGTGGGAATTAGAAAATGAAAATTCGCTCAGTAAAGAAAGTTTCCCACAAACTTTATTGCGTATAATGAGGTAGGCCGGGGATAAAATAAAGATTTGTGTCCCGGTGGCAGTAATGTTGTAAATAATAATTAATAATAATTACTGTGGTATCTGTTAAGTGCTTATTATGCTTAGTATAGTGCCACGGTACTGTGCGTACATGCATAGTAAGCGCTGAACAGATACGTTGTTTTTTATTTAACCATGTCCCGAGCATTGTACTAAACTCTGGGGAAGATACAAGATAATCTGGTCTCACCTAATTGATAAAGCCCAGGCCTAATAATCAGAAGGACCTGGGTTCTAATCCCAGCTCTGATGTGACACCTTGGGCAAGTCACTTAACTGCTCTATGCCTCAGTTCCCTCATCTGCAAAATGGGGATTAAGACCGTGAGCCCCATGGGAGACAGGGACTGTGTCCAACCAATAAACCCTTGTGGGGAAGCAGCATGGCACAGTGGAAAGTGCTTCAACCTGGGAGTCAGAAGACCTGGGTTCTATTCCCGGTCTGCTGCTTGTAAGCTCTGTGACCTTGGGCAAGTCACTTCGCTTCCCTGTGCCTCAGGTACTTCACCTGTAAAATAATAATCATTCTAGACTGTGAGCCCACTGTTGGGTAGGGACCGTCTCTATATGTTGCCAACTTGTACTTCCCAAGCGCTTAGTACGGTGCTCTGCACACAGTAAGTGCTCAATAAATACGATTGAATGAATGAATGAATTGTGGTATTTGTCAAGCGCTTACTCTGTTTTAGGCACTGTTTTAGGCACTGGGGTAGATACAAGTTAATCGAGTTGGACATAGTCCCTGTCCCACATGGGGCTGTCAGTTTTAATCCTATAATAATAATAATGGCATTTATTAAGCACTTACTATGTGCAAAGCACTGTTCTAAGCGCTGGGAAGGTTACAAGATGATCAGGTTGTCCCATGGGGAGCTCACAGTCTTAATCCCCATTTTACAGATGAGGTCACTGAGGCACAGAGAAGTGAAGTGACTTGCCCAAAGTCACACAGCTGACAATTGGCGGAGCCGGGATTTGAACCCACGACCTCTGACTCCAAAACCTGTGCTCTTTTCCACTGAGCCACACTGCTTCTCAGTGTGCTTCTGCTATTTTAATAGACGAAGTGGGGATTAAGGTTGTGGGTTGATCTATGTCCCTATATTGGACAGGGACTGTGTCCTACCTGATTAGCTTGTATCTACCCCAGCATTTAGAACAGTGCTATTCACTTAATAAGCACTTAACAAATACCATTATGATGATTATTATCTTCTGCAACGCTTAGGTCAGTGCCTGGGACATATTAAGCACTTAAATACCATTTAACAAAACAACACAGAGGACAACCGTCTTGTGCAGAGCAGTGTAGAAAGCTGTTGGAAGAGAACAATACGGTTAGTAGACGTGATTCCTGGCCTCAAGGAGCACTGAGTCTTACATGGCAGATGGACAGTGAGCCCGCTGTTGGGTAGGGACTGTCTCTATATGTTGCCAACTTGTACTTCCCAAGCGCTTAGTACAGTGCTCTGCACACAGTAAGTGCTCAATAAATGCGATTGAATGAATGAATGAATGACAGCAATCCTGGAAGATTTTCTCCCCCGCTGTAGTAATAATAGTAATAATGAAGCAGCATGGCTCAGTGGAAAGAGCCCAGGCTTGGGAGTCAGAGGTCATGGGTTCTCATCCTGGCTCTTCCACTTGTCAGCTGCGTGACCTTGGACAAGCCACTTCACTTCTCTGTGCCTCCGTTACCTCATCTGTAAAATGGGCATTAAGATTGTGAGCCCGACGTGGGACACCTAATTACCTTGTATCTTCCCCAGCACTTAGAACAGTGCTTGGCACATAGTAAGTGCTTAAAAAATACCATAATAATAATTATTATTATAATTGTGGTATTTGTTAAACGCTTACTCTCTGCCAGGCACTGCAGTCAGCCCTAGAGTGGATACAAGCAAATCAGGTTTCTCTGTCCCACGTTGGGGCTCACAGTCTTGATCTTCCTTTTACAGATGAGGTAATTGAGGCACAGAGAAGTGAAGTGATTTGCCCAAGGCCATACGGCAGACAATTGGTGGACCCGAGTTTGGCACCAGGTTCTTCTGACTCGTTCACTTCAAGTTTATCCTTTCTTAACTCTGCCCTCTCCTCTGCCAGACAAAACTATTTCTCCTCCCTTATTGACACCCATGCCCATCATCCCCGTCAGATCTTCCGTACATTTAACTCCCTTCTCAGGCCCCCTGTTCCTCCCCGTCCTCCTTCCCTCACCCCCAAATATCTGGCCTCCTACTTCATTAATAAAATTAACTCCATCAGGTGTGAGCTCCCCAAAGTCACTCCTCCCCCTTCTCCAACCCCCTGGCACTCAACACTCTGCGCTACTCTCCCATCCTTCCCAGCAGTATCCTCAGATGAGATCTTCTCTCTCCTCTCAAGTACTATTCTGGCCACTGTGCTTCTGACCCCGTTTCCTCTCATCTTATGAAATCTCTCGCCCCGTCCCTCCTCCCCTCCTTAACTTCCATCTTCAACTGCTCACTCTCCACTGGTTCCTCCCCCTCTGCCTTCAAACATGCCCACGTCTCCCCCATCCAAAAAAAGAAAACCCCTCTCTTGACCCCATCTCCCCTTCTAGTTATCGCCCTATCTCCCTTCTATCATTCCTTTCCAAACTCCTTGAACGAGTTGTCTACACCCACTGCCTCGAATTCATCAACGCCAACTCTCTCCACGACCCCCTCCAATCTGGCTTCCTACATTCCACCAAAACTGCCCTCTCAAAGGTCACCAATGACCTCCTGCTTGCCAAATCCAACGGTTCATACTCTATCCTAATCCTCCTCGACCTCTCAGCTGCCTTCAACACTGTGGACCACCCCCTTCTCCTCAGCACGCTATCCAACCTTGGCTTCACAGACCCTGTCCTCTCCTGGTTCACCTCTTTTCTCTCCGGCCGTTCATTCTCAGTCTCTTTTGCGGGCTCCTCCTCCCCCTCCCATCCCCTTACTGTAGTGGTTCCTCAGGGGTCAGTTCTTGGTCCCCTTCTGTTCTCTATCTACACTCACTCCCTTGGTGAACTCATTCGCTCCCACGGCTTCAACTATCATCTCTGCTGATGACACCCAAATCTACATCTCTGCCCCTGCTCTCTCTCCCTCCCTTCAGGCTCACGTCTCCTCCTGCCTTCAAGACATCTCCATCTGGATGTCTGCCCACCATCTAAAACTCAATATGTCCAAGACTGAACTCCTTGTCTTCCCTCCCAAAGCCTTCCCTCTCCCTGACTTTCCCATCACTGTTGACGGCACTACCATCCTTCCCACTTCACAAGTCCACAAACTTGGTGTCATCCTCGACTCCGCTCTCTCGTTCACCCCTCCCATCCAACCCGTCACCAAAACCTGCCAGTCTCACCTTCGCCACATCGCCAAGATCCATCTTTTCCTCTCCATCCAAACCACTACCCTGCTCGTTCAATCTCTCATCCTATCCCGACTGGATCACTGCATCAGCCTCCTCTCTGATCTCCCATCCTCCTGTCTCTCCCCACTTCAATCTATACTTCACGCTGCTGCCCAGATCATCTTTGTGCAGAAACGCTCTGGGCATGTTACTCCCCTCCTCAAAAATCTCCAGTGGCTACCTGTCAACTTACTCATTGGGCAAAAACTCCTCACTCTTGGCTTCAAGGCTGTCCATCCCCTTGCCCCCTCCTACTTCACCTCCCTTCTTTCCTTCTACAGCCCAGCTCGCACCCTCCGCTCCTCTGCCGCTAACCTCCTCACTGTGCCTCGTACTCGCCTGTCCCGCTGTCGAACCCCAGCCCGCGTCCTCCCCCTGGCCTAGAATGCCCTCCCTCTGCCCCTCCACCAAGCTAGCTCTCTTCCTCCCTTCAAAGCCCTACTGAGAGTTCACCTCCTCCAGGAGGCCTTCCCAGACTAAGCCCCCTCCTTCCTCTCCCTCCCCATCCCCCCTGCCCTACCTCCTTCCCCTCCCCACAGCACCTGTATATATGTTTATACTGATTTATTACTCTATTTATTTTACTTGTACATATTTACTATTCTATTTTATTTTGTTAATATGTTTTGTTTTGTTGTCTGTCTCCCCCTTCTAAACTGTGAGCCCGCTGTTGGGTAGGGACCGTCTGTAACATGTTGCCAACTTGTACTTCCCAAGTGCTTAGTACAGTGAACTCTGCACACAGTAAGCGCTCAATAAATACGATTAAATGATTGAATGAATGACGCCCAGGCCCGTGCTCTGTCCTCTAGTCCATGCTGCCCCTGAGTAGTAACAAGGCTCCTTGCCAATATCCAGATGCCCTCATGCTTTTCAAAATAATTAAGAATTACACAGCCCCTTGTGGAAAGGCCATAATATCTCAGAACTTTGCAGAACCCAACAGATCAGAAAGCCACGTTTGTTCTGTTTAGAACATCTTCAAAGCCCTCCTGAAAACCTTTGTCCCCCAGGGAACCTTTCCTAATTAATGTCTAAGCTACACAGATGATACCCTCTCTATTTGCTAAGCAAATGTGTTTCCACAACCTCCCCCAGCACTTCTCTCACAAACAATCGATCAGTCGGTGGTCCTTAGTTAGCACTAGCCCGGTGAGGAGCCCTGTACTTAGCACTGGGGAGAGGACCATATAACAGACTTGGTAGACATGTTCCCTGCCCACAAGGAGCTTACAGTCTAGAAAGGGAGACAGTCGTGAGTATGAATAAAGAATTTATAGGTCTGTATGTAAGAGCCGTAGGGCTGAGGTTGGGGTGAATATGAAATGTCCAAAGGGGGACAGATCCAGTTGCAGAGATGACACAGAAGGGAGAATAATGGTTAATCAGGGAAGACCTCTTGGAGGAGATGTGAACTTAATAAGGCTTTGACAAGGGGGAGAGTGCTATTCTGGCGTATATGGAGATGGGGGCGAGGGGGGGTGATTATAGGGCAGAGAGGGGATGTGGGAAAGACAGATGAGATGGGGGCATAGTAGAGGAGTGGAGTATGTCGTCTGGGCTGGACTAGGAGATCAGTCACGTAATCAATCAATAGGAGGGGGCCAGCTGATAGACCACTTTAAAGACAATGATGGTTAAGGGTGTTTTGTTGGATGTGGAGGTGGATGAGAAACCACAGGAGGTTCTCGAGGAGTGGGGAGACGTGGACTGAATGTTCCTTTGTAGAAAAATGAGCCAGGCAGCAGAGGGAGGTCCAGACTGGAGTGGAGAGAGACTGGAAGCAAGGAGGTCAGCAAGGAGGCTGATGCAGTAAGCAAGGCAGGATAGGAGAAGTGCTTGGATTAGCATGGAAGCAGCTTGGATGAAGAGGAATGAATGGATTTTAGCCATTCATTCATTCATTCAATCATATTTACTGAGCGCTTACTGTGTGTAGCGCACTGTACTAAGTGCTTGGAAAGTACCATTTGGCAACAAATAGAGACATTCCCTACCGAACAATGGGCTCACAGTCTTGAAGGTGGGGAGACAGACAACAAGACAAAACGAGTGGACAGCCATGTCGTGAGGGTTGAACCGACAGGATTTGATGACAGATTGAAGACGTGGATTGTACGAGGCAGCAAAGCAGTGTGACTTAGTGGAAAGAGCACGGACGAGGGAATCAGAGGACTCGGGTACTAATCCTGGCTCCGTCACTTGTCTGCTATGTGACCTGGGGCAAGTCACTTAACTTCTCTGTGCCTCAGTTTCCTCATCTGCAGAATGATGATGCAATTCCTATGCTCCCTGCTACTTAGATTATGAGCCCCACATGGGACCTGTATCCACTCATCTTTAAAATGGGGATGAAGACTGTGAGCCCCCCTTGGGACAACCTGATCACCTTGTAACCTCCCCAGCACTTAGAACAATTCTTTGCACATAGTAAGCGCTTAATACATACCATCATTATTACTATTACTCCAGTGCTTAGTACAGTGATGGTCAAATAGTAAAAGTGCTTTACAAAACCTACAATTATTATTCTTATTGTCATCTGTAATAATAATAAGAAGAAGATCTGTAAGCTCACTGTGGGCAGGGAATGTGTCTACCAACTCTGTTATATTGTTATATTTTACTCATCACCCAAATGCTTATACAGTACTCTGCCTCCAGTAAGTGATTGATAAATAGGATTGATTGATTGATTATTACAGATGAATCAAGGACAAGGCTCAAGGTTATGAGCTTGTGAGATAGGGAGGTTCGTAGTATTGTCTACAGTGATGGGAAAGTCAGGGGAAAGGGAGGGTTTGGGTGGGAAGATGAGGAGTTCCTTTTTGGACAGGTTACGTTTGAGGCGTTGGCGGGATATCCAAATAGAGATGTCCCGAAGGCAGGAGGAAATGCGAGACTGCAGAGAAGGAGAGAGATTGGGGCTGGAGATGTGGATTTGGGAATCATCCACATAGAGATAGTAGTTGAAGCCGTGGAAGTGAATGAGGTCTCCAAGGGAATGAGGGTAGATGGAGACTAGAAGGGGACCCAGAACTGATCCTTGAGGGACCCCCACAGTTAGGGGGTTGGAGGCAGAGGAGGGGCCCGCGAAGGAGACTGAGAATCTCGCCTGTCCCGCCATCGACCCCCGGCCCACGTCATCCCCCGGACCTGGAATGCCCTCCCTCTGCCCATCCGCCAAGCTAGCTCTCTTCCTCCCTTCAAGGCCCTGCTGAGAGCTCACCTCCTCCAGGAGGCCTTCCCAGACTGAGCCCCTTCCTTCCTCTCCCCCTCGTCCCCATCTCCATCCCCCCCATCTTACCTCCTTCCCTTCCCCACAGCACCTGTATATATGTATATATGTTTGTACATATTTATTACTCTATTTATTTATTTATTTATTTGTTCGTACATATCTATTCTATTTATTTTATTTTGTTAGTATGTTTAGTTTTGTTCTCTGTCTCCCCCTTTTAGACTGTGAGCCCACTGTTGGGTAGGGACTGTCTCTATATGTTGCCAATTTGTACTTCCCAAGCGCTTAGTACAGTGCTCTGCACATAGTAAGCACTCAATAAATACGATTGATGATGATGATGATGAGAATGATCGGCCAGAGAGATAGGAGGAGAGAACAGTGTCAAGGAAGTCTCCCCGCACTTAAGCACTGTCTCTTATACATAGATATCTCCTTTCTTCTCTTCCTTCAGTCTGTAAATTATCTAATGTCTCTTCCCTGCTAAACTGTAAATTCACTGAAGGCAATGGTGTCTATTAAATCTATTGTACCCTCCCAATGGCTAAATTTGGGGCTCTACTATATGTAGAGCCCCTCTCAGGGTGGCACCTTGAGAGTTTCCAGTCCTCTACCAGTCTCGGCTAAGGGAGGGAGAGGGAAGCAGAGGCCTACCGATTCCATTCCTAGTTTGTCCAGTGGCTAGTGAGTGGCAGGCCATCAGATACAAGTCAAAACTCCCCCGTACTGGGCAGCAGCGGCACGGGAGAGAGGCGAGGGCAGAGACTTAGGTTTACTGTGCGGAAGGCAGCGATGGTAAACCGCTTCCAGATTTTTCCCAGGAAAATTCCGTGGATCCGCTACCAGAACGATGGCAGGTGGAGAGCGGGGCTTTCTGGGAGAGATGTGTCTGTGGTGTCGCTATGGGTCGGAAAAGACTCGACGTCATAAGACAAGATATAGTAGAGACTCAATCGATACAACTGATTGATTGGTGGAGGTTAAAGCACCTGTTCTCCCTCCCATCTTAGATTATGTACTTCATGAGACACAGAAGTTGTGTTCAACCTAATTATCTTGCATCTTCCCCAGCACTTAGAACAGTGCCTTGCACATAGTAAGCACTTAACAAATACCATCATTATTATTGTTATTAAGCAATTACCATTATTATTAGTAGCAGTAGTAGTAATAGTTGCAGTAGTAGTAGTAGTAGTAGTAGTAGTAGTAATATCATCATCATCATCATCATCATCAATCGTATTTATTGAGCGCTGACTATGTGCAGAGCACTGTACTAAGCGCTTGGGAAGTACAAATTGGCAACATATAGAGACAGTCCCTACCCAACAGTGGGCTCACAGTCTAAAAGGGGTAGTAGTAATATGTTGTTGCTATCATTAATAATAATAATAATAATGATGACATTAAGTGCTTACTATGTACAAAGCACTGTTCTAAGTGCTGGGGAGGTTACAAAGTGATCAGGTTGTCCCACGGGGGGCTCACAGTCTTAATCCCCATTTTACAGATGAGGTAACTGAGGCCCAGAGAAGTGAAGTGACTTGCTCAAAGTCACACAGCTGACAGTTGGCGGAGTCAGGATTTGAACCCATGACCTCTGACTCCAAAGCCCGTGCTCTTTCCACTGAGCCACGCTGCTTCTCATTAGTAACCCAGAAGACAATAATTTGTAGAAAACTCCATTTTCACTGCTCTGTGTTGTAGAATCATCTTAATGTATCCTTCCAATTTTGAAAACACCATCTATCCAATCAAGTTTTCTCATTTGTCCAGGTCTATTAAAGTGACATGAGGGATATTTTCACTGGACTGTCTTGTTACTGAGCAGAGGTGATCTAGATCAATCAATCAATCAATCAATCGTATTTATTGAGCGCTTACTGTGTGCAGAGCACTGTACTAAGCACTTGGGAAGTACAAGTTGGCAACAAGTAGAGACAGTCCCTACCCCGCAGTGGGCTCACAGTCTAGAAGATTGAATCTTCTAGATTCTAGAAGATTGAAGATCTAGATTGAATAATGTTCTTTGCAAACAGGTGCACCTTTTAGCCACATGTGTGTCTATTTTCATTCTGGGGGGGGACGTTGCATTTTGATGGACAAGTGCTATAAGAGACCACGTATAAACCAGTTCAACCCATATTTCCAATTAAATCTCTGCCACAAGTCCACAGCCCGGCCCTGGGAATAAGGATATCTGGATTCCATGCTTGGCTCAGCCTCTTGGGACTGTGCCATAGGATGGAAACATTTCTGATTGGAGTCACACCTAAGTTTTGTTATTATCTTTTAATATGAATTAACTCTAATGTAGCCGTCATTCGAGGTCAAAGAAGACACTGCTGACCATGAGATTCAGTCAATCAGTTAATCTTATTTATTGAGCGCTTACTGTGTGTGGAGCACTATACTAGGTGCTTGGGAGAGTTCAGTATAACAATATAACAGACACATTCCCCGCCCACAGTGAGCATACAGTCTAGAGGGAGAGACAGGCGTGAATTAAAATAAATCAATAAATAATCAGAGCCATGCTGCTTCTCAAAGGACACCTCCATCCATGTAGTATTTTCAACTAAAATGATTTGCTCACTCGTTATTTTTTTTTAAACACGCCTCCGTTCTCCCTGTTCGGACTGCGCACAAAGTGAAAATATTAAATTGAGACTCGTGCCTTTAGTGGCGACCTTAACGAACCCCATCCTCTTTGCTTTTGAACTCCTCTTGCTGAGGTTCTGGCTAATGTTCAGATCGATCCAATTAGTTTCATTAAGTAGCAACATATTTCATTGACTCTCTATAATCTGAATATAGTGTGCGTAACAGCGGATAAGTAGGGGATGAATTATTTACAAGTGAGCTACAGGGAGCCATTCACGATGTCCAAAGAAGCCACAACTGATAACAATGAATTTGGATGGCAGTTGGACCGATGAAGATGAGTATTCATTCATATTTATAAAGTTTCCCTCAACGCGCTCACCGCACTGCAAGATCCCAGATTTCCGAGATGCTCTTAATTGCCCAGAACAGGGTCTTTATTCTTTCAGAAACAGAAGAAGGACCAACAGCTACTAGAGAAAGGGGAAAAGCCAAAAGGGTAGAACCCATTTTTTCTTTGTATTTTACTAGAAGTATGGTAAGCTCATTGTGGACAGGAAATAATAATAATGATGGCATTTATTAAGTGCTTGCTATGTGCAAAGCTCTGTTCTAAGCACTGGGGAGGGATACAACGTGATCAAGTTGTCCCACGGGGGGCTCACAGTCTTCATCCCCATTTTCCAGATGAGGTAACTGAGGCTCAGAGAAGTCAAATGACTTGCCCAAGGTCACACGGCAGACGTGGTGGAGCTGGGATTCGAACCCATGACCTCTGACTCCCAAGCCTGTGCTCTTTCCACTGAGCCATGCTGCTTCTCAATGTGTCTGTTTATTGTTGTACTCTCCCAAGTGCTTAGTACAGTGCTCTGCACACAGTGGGCGCTCAGCAAATACCGTTGAATGAAATAAGATTGAGTGAATTTAATCAGTCGATAGGATTTATGGAGTGTTTGCTCTTTGTGGAGCACTGGAGAGTAATAAATAACAATTATGCTGTGTGTTAGGCACTTACTATGTGCCAGGCTCTGTACTAAGCACTGGAGTAGATACAAGCAGATTGGGTTGGACACAGTCCCCATCCCACGTGGGGCTCATTCATTCATTCACTCATCCATTCAATCGTATTTATTGAGCGCTTACTGTGTGCAGAGCACTGTACTAAGCGCTTGGGAAGTACAAGTTGGCAACGTATAGAGATGGTCCCTGCCCAACAGTGGGCTCACAGTCTAGAAGCTCAGAGCCTCAATCCCCATTTTACAGATGAGGGAACTGTGGCCCAGAGAAGTAAAGTGACTTGTCCAAGGTCACACAGCAGGCACGTGGCGGAGCCGGGATTAGAACCTGTAACCTTCTGACTCCAGGCCCGTGTTCTATCCAGAACACCATGACATCAATCAGTCAATCAATCAACCGTATTTATTGAGTGCTTACTGTGTGCAGAGCACTGTACTAAGCGCTTGGGAAGTACAAGTTGGCAACATATAGAGAGAGTCCCTACCCAACAGCGGGCTCACAGTCAGGCTCTCAAGGAGCTTGCTCTCAAGGAGCTTGCCGTCTACTTTGTTCAAAGCGCTGTATTATGCACTTGGGAGAATACGACTCCGTTACATTTGGAAGCAGGATCGATCAATCAATGAATCAATTGTATTTATTGAGCGCTTACTGTGTGCAGAGCACTATGCTAAGCGCTTGGGAAGTACAAGTTGGCAACATATAGAGACAGTCCCTACCCAACAGTGGGCTCACAGTCTAAAAGATGGGCTCACAGTCTAAAAGCAGGATGGCCTAATGGATAGAGCGCTCACTTGGGAGTCAGAAGGACCTGGATTCTAATCCCTGCTCCGCCGCGTATCTGCTGTGGGACCTCGGGCAAGTCACTTCACTTCTCTGTGCCTCAGTTCCCTCATCTGTAAAATGGGGATTGAGACAGTGAGCCCCTCGTGGGACAGGGACTGTGTCCAACCTGATCTGCTTGTTTTCACCCCAGAGTTTAGCCCCGTGCCTGGCACATAGTAAGCATTTAACGAATATCACAATTATTATTGTTATTTTTATTACTGCATCAGAAGCAATATACTGAGCGCTTAGGAGAGGGCAGTCGAGTTAGAAGACACGGTCCCTCTCTACTGTGGGCAGAGCTCTGAACTGAAGGCTTGGGAGGGTAAAACAGAGTTTGAGACACCGTCCCTGACTTCAGGTTAAGTGACTTATCCAAGGTCACACAGCAGACAAGAATTGGAGCCGAGATGGGAACCCAGTTCCTCTAACTCCCGCGACCAGGCACTTTTCACTGCTTCCGTAGTGGAAAAGCACATCTTTCTCCGCAACTAGACTGTCAGCTCCTTAAGGGCAGACAACTCTTTTCTACATCCTCTGTCACAGTCTCACAAGATCTTAGTACAGCAGCGCTCAACAAATACCAATAATTGATTGATTCATGGAGTATCATCATCAATCGTATTTATTGAGCGCTTACGGTGTGCAGAGCACTGTACTAAGGGCTTGGGAAGTACAAGTTGGCAACATATAGAGACAGTCCCTACCCGACAGTGGGCTCGCAGTCTAAAAGGGGGAGACGGAGAACAAAACCAAACATACTAACAAAATAAAATAAATAGAATAGATATGTACAAGTAAAATAAATGAATAAATAGAGTAATAAATGCATACAAACATATATACATATATACAGGTGCTGTGGGGAAGGGAAGGAGGTAAGATGGGGGGATGGAGAGGGGGACGAGGGGGAGAGGAAGGAAGGGGCTCAGTCTGGGAAGGCCTCCTGGAGGAGGTGAGCTCTCAGTAGGGCCTTGAAGTACATGGAATATGTAATTCGGTGAATAATAATAGTAATTGTGGTATTTGGAAAGTGTTTTACTATGTACTATATGTTAACTTGATTTGCCTGTATCCACCCCTGCCCTTAATACAGTGCCTAGCACATAGTAAGCGCTTAACAAATACCAATAATAATGATGATGATGGCATTTATTAAGCACTTACTATGTGCAAAGCACTGTTCTAAGTGCTGGGGAGGTACAAGGTGATCAGGTTGTCCCACGTGGGGCTCACAGTCGTAATCCCCATTTTATAGATGAGGTAACTGAGGCACAGAGAAGTTAAGTGACTTGCCCAAAGTCACACAGCTGACAATTGGCAGAGCCGGGATTTGAACCCACGACCTCTGAGTCCAAAGTCCGGGCTCTTTCCACTGAGCCACGCTGCTTCTCAATACCACAATACCACAATAATAATAATGAGCCACACACTGAGGTGGATTCAGGTAGAGAAGCAGTATGGCATAGTGGATAAAGCCCAGGCCTGCGAGTCAGAAGGTCATGGGTTCTAATCCCGGCTCCGCCACTTATCAGCTGTGTGATTTTGGGCAAGTCACTTAACTTCTCTGAGCCTCAGTTCCCTCATCTGTAAAATGGGGATGAAGACTGTGAGCCCCATGTGGGACAACCGGGTTATCTTGTATCTCCTCCAGCATTTAGAACAGTGCTTGGCACATAGTAAGTGCTTAACAAATACCATCATCATCGTTATTATTATTATTATTATTATTAGATTCAAAATAATCAGGTCGGACAAGGTCATGTCCCTCTTGGAGTTGACCATCTAATGGGGAGGGAAAGCAGGTATCGAATCCTTAGATTTAGTCAATTTTTAGACGGTGAGCCCACTGTTGGGTAGGGACTGTCTCTATACGTTGCCAACTTGTACTTCCCAAGCGCTTAGTACAGTGCTCTGCACACAGTAAGCGCTCAATAAATACGATTGATTGATTGATTGATTGAATCCCCCTTTTACAGGTGTGGAAACTGAGGCACAAAGAAATTCAGTGACTTGCCCGAGGTCACCCATCAGGCAAGTGGGAAACAGTATGGCCTAGTGGAAAGAGTACTGGCCCAGGAGTCAGAGGACCCAGGTTCTAAGGACCTGGGTTCCAATCCCAGCTCCGCCATTTGTCTGCTGTGTGACCTTGATCAAGTCACTTAACTTCTCCGGCCTTGGTTACCTCATCTGTAAAATGTGATTAAGAGTGTGAGCCCCATGTGGGCCAACCTGTACTAAGCAGGGCTTAGTACAGTGCCTTGTCTTATGCCGTCGAGTTGTCTCCAACCCAGAGTGACGCCTGGGACACGTCTCTCCCAGAAGGCCCCGCTCTCCATCTGCCATCGTTCTGGTAATGGATCCACAGACCTTTCTTGGGAAAAATCTGGAAATAGTTTACCACTGCCTCCTTCCTCGCAGTAAACTCAAGTCTCCACCCTCGACTCTCTCCCGTGCCACTGTTCATTCATTCATTCATTCATTCAATCATATTTATTGAGCGCTTACTGTGTGCAGAGCACTGTACTAAGCGCTTGAGAAGTACAAGTTGGCAACATATAGAGACGGTCCCTACCCAACAGCAGACTCACAGTCTAGAAGGGGGAGACAGACAACTAAACTGTTGTGCCGTAGAGAAGCAGCGTGGCTTAGTGGAAAGAGCCTGGGCTTGGGAGTCTGAGTTCATGAGTTTTTAAACCAGCTCCTCCACTTGGCAGCTGTGTGACCTTGGGCAAGTCACTGAACTTCTCTGGGCCTCAGTTCCCTCATCTGTAAAATGGGGATGAAGACTGTGAGCCCCACATGGGACAACCTGATTACCGTGTATCTCCCCCGGGGCTTAGAACAGTGCTTGGCACATAGTAAGCGCTTAACAAATACCAACATTATTATTATTACAGGTGAGTTTTTCCTTGTAGCAGCTGGCCTGCCACTCGTTAGCCACTGCCCAAGCTGGGAATGGCATGGACAGGCCTCTGTTTCCCTCTCCTTCCCATAGTTGATCCTGGTGGAGGACTGGAAACTCTCCAGGTGGCACTCTGAGAAGCTCAGTACTGTTCCTGGCACATAGTAAATGCATAACAAATATCAATAAAAAAAATCCCATCTCCACCACTTACCTATCAATCAATCAATCAATCAATCAATCATATTTATTGAGTGCTTACTGTGTGCAGAGCACTGTACTAAGCGCTTGGGAAGTACAAGTTGGCAACATATAGAGACAGTCCCTACCCAACAGTGGGCTCACAGTCTAGAAGGGGGAGACAGACCACAAAACAAAACATATTAACAAAATAAAATTAGTAGAATAGATATGTACAAGTAAAATAAATAGAGTAATAAATCCGTACAAACATATATACATATATACAGGTGCTGTGGGGAAGGGAGGGAGGTAAGGCGGGGGGTAAGGAGAGGGGGAGGAGGGGGAGAGGAAGGAAGGGGCTCAGTCTGGGAAGGCCTCCTGGAGGAGGTGAGATCTCAGTAGGGCCTTGAAGGAAGGAAGAGAGCGAGCTTGGCAGATGGTCGGAGGGAGGGCATTCCAGGCCAGGGGGAGGACGTGGGCCGGGGTTCGACGGCGGGACGGGCAAGAAGGAGGTACGGGGAGGAGATTAGCGACAGAGGAGTGGAGGGAGCAGGCTGGGCTGGAGAAGGACAGAAGGGAGGTGAGGTAGGAGGGGGCGAGGGGATGGACAGCCTTGAAGCCCAGGGTGAGGAGTTTCTGCCTGATGCGTAGGTTGATTGGTAGCCACTGGAGAGTTTTGAGGAGGTCATACCTGTTGTAAGACCTTGGGCAAGCCACTTCACTTCTCTGTGCCTCAGTTTCCTCAACTGTAAAATGGGGATTCAGTACCTGTTTGTCCTCCTACTAAGACTCTGAGTCCCAAATGAGACGACGGCTGTGTTCAAACTGATTATTTTGTATTTCTCTCAGTGCTTCAGAAAGTGCTTGACACATATGATTTAACGTAACAGAGCACTTAACAAAAACGGCCAAACAAAAAAAGAAAGTGCCAGAGCCAGAATTAGAACCCAGGTCCTCTGACTCCTATGCTCATGCTCTTTTCACAAGGCCATTCTGCTGCTCATTATTAGTAGATATGAAAATGCTATAGCTTCACCCTCATTCATTCATTCAATCGTATTTATTGAGCACTTACTGTGTGCAGAGCACTGTACTAAGCGCTTGGGAAGTACAAGTTGGCAACATATAGAGACGGTTCCTACCCAACAACGGGCTTGCAGTCTAGAAAGGGGAGAACTCTCTTAGTAGTGTGGCTTAGTAGAAAGACCCCGGGCTTGGAAGTCAGAGGTCGTGAGTTCTAATCCCGGCTCCGCCACTTGTCAGCTGTGTGACTTTGGGCAAGTCACTTAACTTCTCTGTGCCTCAGTTACCTCATCTGTAACATGGGGATTAAGTCTGTGAGCCCCACGTGGGACAACCTGATTGCCCTTCTATATACCCCAGTGCTTAGAGCAGGCTTGGCACATAGTAAGCGCTTAACAAATACCATCATTATTATAATTATTATTATCTCTATGGGGATGATTCCCAATCTCCATCTCCAGCCCTGCTCTCTCTCATTCTTTGCAATCTTGCATTTTCTACTGTCTTCAGGACACCTCTACTTGGATGTCCCGCCCAACATCTCAAACTAAACATGTCCAAACCAGAACTCCTCATCTTCCCACCCAGACCGTGTCCTCCCCCTGACTTTCCCATCACTGCTGACGGCACCACCATCCTTTCTGTGTCACCTCCTCCTCCTGCATGAGCCTCCTCTCTTCTCTCTCTCTTTCAACCCTCATTTAATCTGTCACCAAATCCTGTTGGTCGAACCTTCACAACATCTGTTACCTCACCTGTAAAATGGGGATTAAGACTGTGAGCCCCCCGTGGGGCAACCTTATCACCTTGTAACCCCCCACCAGCGCTTAGAACAGTGCTTTGCACATAGTAAGCGCTTAATAAATGCCATTAAAAAAAAAGAAAAAAAAAAAAAAACATCGCCAAAATCCACCCTTTCCTCTCCATCCGAACAGTTACCCTGGGAAGCAGCCTGGCTCAGTGGAAAGAGCCCGGGCTTTGGAGTCAGAGGTCATGGGTTCAAATCCCAGCTCTGCCACTTGCCAGCTGTGTGACTTTGGGCAAGTCATTTAACTTCTCTGTGCCTCAGTTACCTCATCTGGAAAATGGGGATGAAGACTGTGAGCCTGATCACCTTGTAAATTCCCCAGTGCTTAGAACAGTTCTTTTCACATAGTAGGTGCTTAATAAATACTATCATTGTTATTATTATTATTATTAATCCAAGCATTTATCCTCTCCTGCTTTGATTATTCATTCATTCATTCATTTAATCATATTTATTGAGCGCTTCCTGTGTGCAGAGCACTGTACTAAGCACTTGGAAAGTACAATTCAGGAACGGAGAGAGACAATCCCTCCCTACAACGGGCTCACAGTCTAGAAGGGGGAGACAGACGACAAAACAAAACAAGTAGACAGGCATCAATAGCATCAAAAACTCTATCAGCCTCCTCACTGACCTCCCAGCCTCCCGTCTCTCCCCACTCCAGTCCTTAGTTCACCCGGCTGTCCGGGTCCATTTTCTAAAAAAACATTCAGGACATGTTTCCCCACTCCTCATAACCTCCAGTGACTGCTCATCCTCCTCCGTATCAATCAGAAACTCCTCACCATCGGCTTTAAAGCCGTCCATCCCCTTACCCCCTCCTACGTTACCTCACTACTCTCCAAATCCAACCCAGCCCGCACACTTTCTCCTCTAATGCTAACCTTTCATTAATTCGTTCAGTCGTATTTATTGAGCGATTACTTGCGCAGAGCACCGTACTAAGCGCTTGGGAGAGGGCAGTAGAACGATAGCGGATGTATTCCCTGCCCACAACGGGCTTCCAGTTTAGAGACTGTGCCTCGAAATTGGCTGTCTCACCGCCAACCTCTTTCCCACAACCTGCCTCTGGCCTGGAATTCCCTCCCTCCTCATATCTGACAACGGTTTTCCCTCCCTTCAAAACCTAATTGAAGGCCCACCTCCTCCATTCCCTGCCCATAAAGAGCTTATTCATTGACTTTATATGGAAATAGATCATACTGTGGGTTCATTTTGATCTTCAGATCTCTTTTCTGAACATATTTGATCATTCAGTCATGGAGTTTCATAGTAGTTACCAGCCTGAATATGGAAGAAGCAGCATCCCCAAAAGCAATGGTGTTGAGGACTTAGATGCAGTCCAAATGACAGAGGCCACGGCTCCGATTTTGTTGATATGTATTTTGAAAATGTCATGTTTCAAGTTTTCTCATTTATTCCACTATTTCCAATTTATTCGGATTGCCACGCACAAACGTGAGGTTTTAGGAAATTGAGGAATGCGGCGTGGCTCAGTGGAAAGAGCACAGGCTTGGGAGTCAGAGGTCATGGGTTCAAATCCCGGCTCTGCCGCTTGTCAGTCGGGTGACTTTGGGCAAGTCACTTAACTTCTCTGTGCCTCAGTTACCTCACCTGTAAAATGGGGATTAAGATTGTGAGCCCCACATGGGACAATCTGATCACCTTGTATCCTCCCCAGTGCTTAGAACAGTGCTTTGCACATAGTAAGTGCTTAACAAATACCAAAATTATTATCATTATAAGACTCAGCCCTCCTTTCCTCTTCTCCCACTCCCTTCTGCGTCACCCTTGCACTTGGATTTATTCACCCGACCCTCAGCCCCACAACACTCATGTTCAGATCTGTCATTTATTCATTTATATCACTGTCTGTCTCCCCCTCTAGCCTGTAAATTCCCTGTGGGCAGGGAACGTGTCTAACAACTCTGTTGTACCATTCTCTCCCAAGAGCTTAGTATAACACTCTGCCAACACTAAGCGCTCAATAAATGCGGTAGATTGGCTGATTCCTATGTGTGGCTCTTGGTATCACATGAGCTGGCTTTGTTTACATACACACATCCACACACTCTCTCTCCCGAACACGCACGCACACACACACACACACAAATGTTTCTTTAACAAGTTGCCATTTGTTGTGTTCATTCACAGTGTCATTTCCAACATCTGCCATGGGCTGAAAAGAGAGCAGTGTGTCTTGCCTTGAAATTGTATGCATCTTTCTTTCCCTGTTTTGTCCACTTTAGACCATATGGGGTGGAGGGACCCAGAAAGGGAGGCTCCAGTTGGGGTTGGTGGACCTTTTCCATCACGTTTGATCTCTAGGGAGTCATGCAACCACCCCCAACTGGCGAAAATCTAGCGTGTTTTCTCCATTTAGGCAGAATGTGTGTTCATTTTTATGTGTGGATTTTAGTACCTTTTATAATGACATTTAACAACCTAAACTTCTGGCTCCTACGTTGAAAATCTGTGGCGGTTCACACATCTAATTTCGAGCGGTTTCTGCTCAAGGCCCTAACACTCCGAGTCAGTTTAATAACACTGTTTGGCACTGTCTCTTAGAGCTGCTTAAACTAATTAATGCATTTGCTCCCTACAGGGTGAAATTGAGTTTTCAAATACATTTCTAAAATGATGTGCTTGATTGCTAAATATCGCGCTATTTGAGCAGTATCTCCTAACGGGTGGCACCGTATGAGAAATAGGTTCCCTGAAAAATCGACAGCGGTGTCGAAAATGTTTGATCAACTCTAGCCGCATATAGGGCGCGTAATTGTTTGATGACACAATCCTCTTTCACTTGCGAAGTAAGGTGCTCAATAATTTGAACGTCATTTCTTGGAAACGAGGTTAGGAGGAACCGTCCCCGTGACCCAGATAAATTCATGCACAAAATTGTGTTTTCCCTGCAATCAGTTGTGTTTATTGAGCGCTTACTGTGTGCAGAGCACTGTACGGAGCATCTGGGAGAGTACGATACAACGGGGTTCTCCAATTGATCAGCCCGTCGTATTTACTGAGCACTTACTAGGCTCAGAGCACTGTGCTAAGAGCTCGGGAGAGGACAAGTTAGAAGTGGAAAGCTGCACCGTCCTCTGCCCCTCGGTCGCTCTCCTAGACACACACACACGCAGAGAGTGTTAAAAGACAAAGAACTAAGCAAGAAAACTGCCATTTACCCCACAACCTGGATGGGAATATATTTATTTTTAAGCTCCGCTGTCTTTTCGAGACATCCGCCGACGTTTCCGTGAAATCTCAGGGTCCGCGGAGGGTAATACCGAGCCAGCCGGCTTTGAAAACAGGGTGGAAACGCTAGTCGTATGGAAGAGTGTGATTTCCAGTGAACCTTTTCTAAAGAAATCACAGTCAACAAAATCTGTTTGCCTAAGGAAACTCTTCCAGCAATGAGCTAACTAACTTGACTTCATGTGTGCTAATGAACCTTAAGCTGGTAATGTGTTTCTTCAGTTAAATTGATTCATGAATTTTGAAGAGAACATTATCTAATGAATTTTCTTTGAATAGAAAGCAATTAAAAGAACAAATCGGTCTGATTAACCCCAAAGTCACCCTACTGCCACAAATGGTGTATAGTTTGAAATTATATCATAAAAAACTGGAGCAGATTTGCTATCTTTCTGCCCTCTGCTAATCCGTGTAAATTAATGAACAACAAAGTTAATTTCTTCGATGACCTTTCTCTAGTATCACCTGGATTATGCTGATGTTTAATTTGCTTAATGTTATAATAAAGACTAAACAGATTTTTTTTTTTTCCCGGTGATGTGATTATCAGTCCTTTCAGTTAAGAAGCGGTGCCGATTATTTAATACGCATGTAATAGCGAGCGTTTCCGTCATCGAGTCGCTCGCTACTAGTTTGGCAGGAAGTGAAATTAGCGGTCAGGCGGCTAGTTAGGAATAAACAGGAAATCGCTTTGATCAGGGCCGGGGGTCATTTCGCCGACGGTAGGTTTGAAAGCCCGGACTTTCTCCGCCTTCTGACTCTCCCGCAACGGGAAAGCACAATCCCACCTCTCGGTCCCGAGCATTTCCCTCGTAAAGACAATGGAGGTCAAATCCGAACTCCCATTCCCAAAACCGAGGGCACCCACTGGGTGAGAAGGCCTCGCTTTCGACGTTCATTCAGTCTCCTTTTTGGCGGGAGGAAGAGCGGGCGCAATTCGGTGCAGTTAGGCAATTAAAATTGGAATAAAGTTATTTTCTTTTCGCCCCCTCTCCCCCCGCCATTCATTAAAGATGTCCGTAGCCAAGGTCAAAGCCGGGCCTTACGCTTTCTAATGTCTGGAATTCTGAACAGTAGCTGGAGGGGGGAATCTCGGCTCTATAATGCAGACGGCGGCGAGGATGAGAGCCAGTGCTTACCTCTAGGGCTTCGCTCCTTCTGCATCCCAGCTGAAGTTGGAAATTAGCTAGTAATACGCAAGGTTGGAAAATAGGTACTCAGCTAGTCATTTCTCCTCTTATTAATTGAGCGCTGCTCTAATTTCTACCTTGCCCATTTAATGCAG
This sequence comes from Tachyglossus aculeatus, assembly GCF_015852505.1. NCBI lineage: Eukaryota > Metazoa > Chordata > Mammalia > Monotremata > Tachyglossidae > Tachyglossus > Tachyglossus aculeatus. Next base: position 4,967,455 of record NC_052068.1, read on the forward strand.
GAGCCTCCGCCGACCGGGGCCCTGCTCGGGTCGGGACGATGACGCTGTGGTCGTTAAAACTGTGCCGAACGCTGTGCTGAGCACTGGCGTAGATAAAGCTCAATCTGAACGGACACAGTCCCGGTCCCACACGGTGTGCGCAGTCTGAGAGGGAGGGAGGATGGGCGTTTTAGCCGCATTTTATTCGCTCACTCATTCATTCAGTCGTATATGATTGAATGAATTTATTGGGCGCTTACTGTGTGCAGAGCACTGTACTTGGGAGAGGATAATACGACAGTAAACGGACACATTCCTCGCCCACAATGAACTTACAGTTTAGAGAGGGAGACGGACCTTAGTATAAGTAAATAAATTTCAGACATAAGTGATGCGGGGCTGGGAGCCGGGAGGAATAAAGGGAGCAAGTCAAGGCGACGCAGAAGGGAGTGGGAGAAGAGAAAAAGTGGGGCTTAGTCAGGGGAGGCTTCTTGGAGGAGATGCGCCTTAATAATAATAATAACAATGATGGCATTTGTTAAGCGCTTACTATGTGCAAAGCACTGGTCTAAGCGCTGGGGAGGTTACAAGGTGATCAGGTTGTCCCACATGGGGCTCACAGTCTTCATCCCCATTTTACAGATAACGGAGGCACAGAGAAGTAAAGTGACTTGCCCAAAGTCACACAGCTGACAAGTGGCGGAGCCGGGATTTGAACCCATGACCTCTGACTCCAAAGCCCGGGCTCTTTCCACTGAGCCACGCTGCTTCTGTAAGGCTTTGAAGGATAGGGAGAGTCATTGTCTGTCAGAGCCGAGAGGTTGGAATTAGAGACAAAGGCAGAAACGGAGACCCAGAGTATTTGCATTTGGTATTTGTTAAGAGCTCATCACTGTTCTAAGCGCTGGGGTGGATAATAGGTAATCAAGGTGGACGCAGTCCCTGTCCCAAAGGGGGCTCAGCCCAGGTCACACAGCAGGCCGAGCTGGGAAAAGGACCCAAGTATCCCGGCTCCCAACACCTGGACCACATCCCCTCCTGGTTTTGACACGATGAGAAAATGTCTAGGCCCGAATCTTGTGGGACTGGGGGCGTGCGTCTCCATCACTCAATCAATCCATTGTATATATTGAGTGCTTAATAAGAAGAATGATAATAATTAAAATAACTGGGGTATTTGTTAAGGGCTTACTATGTGCCAGGTACTGTATGTACTAAGTGCTGAGATGGATACGAGCAAATCGGGCTGGACAAAGTCGCCATCCCACACGGGGCTCACGGTCTCAATCCCCATTTTACAGATGAGGGAACTGAGGCACGGAGAAGTGAAGCGACTTGCCCAAGGTCACACAGCAGAGAAGTGGCGGAGCTGGGATTAGAACCCATGACCTTCTGACTCCGAGGCCTGTGATCTACAGGCCTGTGATCTACAGAGGTCATTTTGTTAGTATGTTTGGTTTTGTTCTCTGTCTCCCCTTTCTAGACTGTGAGCCCACTGTTGGGTAGGGACCGCCTCTATATGTTGCCAACTTATACTTCCCAAGCGCTTAGTACAGTGCTCTGCACACAGTAAGTGCTCAGTAAATATGATTGAATGAATGAATGAATCTACTCATTAAACCATGCTGCTGTTCTCCCTCCTGCTTAGACTGAGAGTCTCCTGTGGGACAGGGACTGTGTCTGACCTGATTATCTGATATCTGGGCCAGTGCTTAGTGCAGTGCTTGGCACATAGTAAGCCAGTTGTCTTTATTGAGCACTTACTGTGTGCAGAGCACCGGACTCAGCGCTTGGGAGAGTACGCTACAACAATACACAGACACATTCCCTGCCCATGACGAGCTTCTGGTCGAGAAGACTTACAGTCTAATAATAGTAATAATAATAATAATAATAATAATAATAATAATAATAATAATAATGACATTTATTAAGCACTTACTATGTGCAAAGCACTGTTCTAAGCGCTGGGGAGTTTACAAGGTGATCAGATTGTCCCAAGGGGGCTCACAGTCTTAATCCCCATTTTACAGATGAGGTAACTGAGGCCCAGAGAAGTGAAGTGATTTACCCAATGACAAGACTGTGAACCCACTGTTGGGTAGGGACTGTCTCTATATGTTGCGAACTTGTGTGCTCTGCGCACAATAAGCGCTCAATAAATACGATTGATTGATAATAAATACGAATGAATGAATGAATGAATGAATGAATGAATGAATGAAGTGGCGGAGCCGGGATTTGAACCCATGACCTCTGACTCCAAAGCCCGGGCTCTTTCCATTGAGCCACACTGCTTCTCTTAAGACTGAGCCATGCTTAGTCTGTGTCTAATCGCTACCATAATAATAATAATAATAATAAAACAATAATAGTAGTAGTAGTATTTAATCAGCACTTACTATGGGCCAAGCACCATTCCAAGCACTAGGAGGGATAAAAGTTAATTAGGTTGGACACAGTCCCTGTCCCATGTGAGGCTCACAGTCTTAATCCCCATTTTAAAGAGAAGTAACTAAGTCATAGAGAAGTGAAGTGACTTGCCCAGGGTCACACAGCAGACGAGTGGCAGAGCCGGAATTAGAACCCAGGTCCTTCTTACTCTCAGGCCCATGCTGTACCCACTAAGCCACTCTGCCTCCAGAAAATAGTAATAGTGGTATTTATTAAGCACTTACTATGTACCAGGTGCTGTGCTAAGCCCTGGGATAGATACAAGATAATCGGGTTGGGCCCAGTCCCTGTCCCACATGGGGCTCACAGTCTTGATTCCCATTTTCCAGATGAGGGAACTAAGGCCCAGAGACATGAAATGTCTTTCCCAAGGTCACAAAACAAACAAGTGGCAGAGCTGAGATTAGAACCCACAACCTTCTGATTCCCAGGCCTGTGTTCTGTGTTTAGAGAAGCAGCGTGGCTCAGTGGAAAGAGCCCAGGCTTTGGAGTCAGAAGGTTGTGGGTTCAAATCCTGGCTCCGCCAGTTGTCAGCTGTGTGACTTTGGGCAAGTCACTTCACTTCTCTGTGCCTCAGTTTCCTCATCTGTAAAATGGGGATTAAGACTGTGAGCCCCTCTTGGGACAACCTGATCACCTTGTATCCCCCCCAGCGCTTAGAACAATGCTTTGCACATAGTAAGCGCTTAACAAGTACCATAATTACTATTATTATTATTATTATTATTCACTCATTCATTCAATCATATGTATTGAGCGCTTACTGTGTGCAGAGCACTGTACTAAGCGCTTAGGAAGTACAAGTTGGCAACATATAGAGACAGTCCCTACCCAACAGCAGGCGACCTTGTATCTACCCCAGCGCTTAGGACAGTGCATCGCACATAGTAAGCGCTTAACAAATGCCATCATCACCATTTCGAGCACTGTACTAAGCAGCTGGGGACAGGAGAGTATAACAGAATTGGTAAACACGCTCCCTGCCCACGACGAGTATAGACTAGAGTGGACCGTCTCTCGCTCAGAGAAGCGGCATGTCTAAGTGGGAAGATCCTGGGCCGGAGAGTCAGAAGTCACGGGTTCTAATCCTGGCTGTGCCACTTGTCTGCTGCATGACCTTGGGCAAGTCACTTCTCTTCTTTGGGCTTCAGTAACCTCATCTGTATAACTGTATAACTCATCTGTATAACCAGTCAACCTACGCATCAGGCAAAAACTCCTCACTCTCGGCTTCAAGGCTGTCCATCCCCTCGCCCCCTTCCTACCTCACCTCCCTTCTCTCCTTCTCCAGCCCAGCCTGCACCCTCCGCTCCTCTGCCACGGCTAATCTCCTCCCCGTACCTCGTTCTCGCCTGTCCCGCCGTCGACCCCCGGCCCACGTCCTCCCCCGGGCCCGGAATGCCCTCCCTCCACACATCCGCCAAGCTCGCTCTCTTCCTCCCTTCAAGGCCCTACTGAGAGCTCACCTCCTCCAGGAGGCCTTCCCACACTCATCCCCCCCCCCGTTCCTCTCCCTCTCCTCATCCCCCCCGCCTTACCTCCTTCCCCTCCCCACAGCACCTGTATATATGTATATATAGTTGTACGGATTTATTACTCTATTTTACTTGTACATATTTATTCCATTTTTCTTATTTTGTTAATATGTTTTGTTTTGTCATCTGTCTCCCCCTTCTAGACCGTGAGCCCGCCGTTGGGTAGGGACCGTCTCTATATGTTGCCAACTTGGACTTCCCAAGCGCTTAGTCCAGTGCTCTGCACACAGTAAGCGCTCAATAAATACGATTGAATGAATGAGTGAGTCGAAGGGGGAGACGGACAGCGAAACAAAGCATGGAGACGGGTGTCAGAATCAGATGCCGAGGATGCTAACGGGAGACTGTCCTCCGTTGTGCCTTTCAGATTCCTTCACCAGGAGGGTGCTGCTGGCATTGCTGGAGCGGGTGAAATTTGGGGAAACCGTGTCCTACCAGCAACTGGCGCAGCTGGTGGGCCGCGACCAGGCGGCCCGGGCCGTGGGAGGAGCGATGCGTGGAAATCCGGTACGGGCCCGGGAAACGGCGGGCCGCGGGATGAGGGGCAGTGACCCCTAACCACCTTGGCATCCTCCTCCCCCTCTAGGCTGGAAGCTCCTTGATGGTGATGATGATGATTGTATTCATTAAGCACTGACTGTGTGCCAGACACAGGACTGAGCGCTGGGGTGGATTTATTTATTTTGCTTGTACGTATCTATTCTATTTATTTTATTTTGTTAGTATGTTTGGTTTTGTCTCCCCCTTTTAGACTGTCAGCCCACTGTTGGGTAGGGACTTTCTCTATATGTTGCCAATTTGTACTTCCCAAGCGCTTAGTACAGTGCTCTGCACACAGTAAGCACTCAATAAATGCGATTGATGATGATGATGATGACGACTAAGCGCTGGGGTGGATTCATTCGTTCAGTCGAATTTATTGAGCGCTTACTGTGTGCAGCATTAGAGGCAAATCGAGTTGGACGCAGTCTCTGTGCAGTATTAGAGGCAAATCAAGTTGGACGCAGTCTCTGTCCCACATCTTGATCCCCAGCGTGGCTCAGTGGAAAGAGCACGGGTTTGGGAGTCAGAGGTCATGGGTTCAAATACCGGCTCTGCCGCTTCTCAGCTGTGTGACTCTGGGCAAGTCACTTAACTTCTCTGGGCCTCAGTTACCTCATCTGTAAAATGGGGTTTAAGATTGTGAGTCCCACATGGGACAACCTGATCACCTTGTATCCTCCCCAGCGCTTAGAACAGTGCTTTGCATATAGTAAGCACTTAACAAATACCAAAATTATTATTATTATTATTATTATTATTATTGTTATTATTATTATTATTATTATTATTATTATTATTATTATCTTCCAGATGAGGTCACTGAGGCACAGAGCAGTGAAGTGATAATAATAATAATCATAGAATTTGCTAAATGCTTACTACATGCCAAACACTGTTCTAAGCACCAGGGCAGATACAAGGTCATCAGGTTGTCCCATGTGGGGCTCACAGTCTTAATCGCCATTTTCCAGATGAGGGAACTGAGGCCCAGAGAAGTGAAGTGACTCACCCAAGGTCACCCAGCAGAGAAGTGGCAGAATCAAGATTAGACTAAGCGCTAGGGTGGATTCATTCGTTCAGTCGAATTTATTGAGCACTTACTTTGTGCAGAGCATTAGAGGCAAATCGAGTTGGACGCAGTCCCTGTCCCATGTGGGGTTCACTGTCTCGATCCCCATCTTCCAGATGAGGTCACTGAGGCACAGAGCAGTGAAGTGATAATAATCATAGAATTTGTGAAACGCTTACTACATGCCAAATACTATTCGAAGCACCGGGGCAGATACAAGGTCATCAGGTTGTCCCATGTGGGGCTCACAATCTTAATCGCCATTTTCCAGATGAGGGAACTGAGGCCCAGAGAAGTGAAGTGACTCACCCAAGGTCACCCAGCAGACAAGTGGCAGAGTCAATATTAGACTAAGCGCTGGACTAAGCGCTGGGGTGGATTCATTCATTCAGTCAAATTTATTGAGTGCTTACTGGGTGCAGAGCATTAGAGGCAAATCGAGTTGGACGCAGTCCCTGTCCCACATGGGGTTCACTGTCTCGATCCCCATCTTCCAGATGAGGTCACTGAGGCACAGAGAAGTGAAGTGATATTAATAATAATCATAGAATTAAACGCTTACTACATGCCAAACACTGTTCCAAGCACCGGGGCAGATACAGGGTGATCAGGTTGTCCCATATGGGGCTCACAGTTTTAATCGCCATTTTCCAGATGAGGGAACTGAGGCCCAGAGAAGTGAAGTGACTCGCCCAAGGTCACCCAGCAGACAAGTGGCAGAGTCAAGATTAGAAACCAGGTCCTTCTGACTTCCTTATTGGGTACACCTGGTTGCCATTTCTCTCTTCCTCCCTATGGTGACAACTCTCCCTTCCGTAAAAATAATAATGAAATCAATAATAGACATATCTTTAAATTATATTTAATAAATTATTTATTCAAACTAGTGTCTTCCCCTTCCCTCCCCCGCCACCCCCAGACTGTAATCTCGTTATGGGCAGGGAACCATGCCATGAGAAGCAGCATGGCATTGTGGATAGAGCCCAGGCATGGAAGTCTGGGTGACCTTGGGCGAGTCTGTTCACTTCTCTGGGCCTCAGTTACCTCATCTGGAAAATGGGGTTTGAGACTCTGAGCCTCAGGTGGGACAGGGACTGGGTTCAACTTGATTTCCCGGCGCTTAGAACAGTTCCTGGCACATAGTAAGCGCTTAACACATACCGTAATTATTTATTATTATTATGTCTGCTAATTCTGTTTGTCCGTGCTCTCCCAAACGCTGAGTACTGTGTTCTGCACATTATAGGCTATCAATAATTACCATCGATTGACCGACTATTTGACTGATCGTAGTATTGGTTAAGCAATTACTGTGTGCTTCACACTGGGGTAGATAACGAGATCCTTCAGGCTCCGAGGCCCAAACTCTTAGAGGAGCAGCATGGCTCAGTGGAAAGAGCCCGGGCTTTGGAGTCAGAGTTCATGGGTTCGAATCCCGGCTCCGCCACATGTCTGCTGTGTGACCTTGGGCAACTCACTTGACTTCTCTGAGCCTCAGTTACCTCATCTGTAAAATGAGGGTTAAGACTGTGAGCCCCACGTGGGACAACTTGATCCTATTGTATCCCCCCAGCGCTTAGAACTGTGCTTTGCACATAGTAAGCGCTTAACAAATGCCATCATCGTCATCATCATCATCACCAAGCCACGCTGCTTGTCATCTGGGATGTACAACACAGGTCGCGGGCCTGGCTTTCGGATCCACGGATTCTGTGGAGATTTTTAAGTGGCGGCTGCGGAGACTTTATTCAGAAACACCCGCTGTTCTTCAAGCAGCTGGCCTCCCTTCCCATCCTTTTAATCCCCGTGAACGTCAGCATCCAAACGTGACCTCATAATAATAATAATGATGGCATTTATTAAGCGCTTACTATGTGCAAAGCACTGTTTTAAGCGCTGGGGAGATGACCAGGTGATCAGGTGGTCCCACAGGGGGCTCACAGTCTTCATCCCCATTTTACAGGCGAGGGAACTGAGGCACAGAGAAGTGAACTACACAGCTGACAATTGGCAGAGCGGGGATTCGAACCCATGACCTCTGACTCCAAAGCCCGGGCTCGTTCCACTGAGCCACGCTGCTTCTCATTCGCTCAGTCGCTTACATTAGAGCGCGGGTTTCCACCGGGGTTTTAAACTGGTAGCGAATAAAAACACGTGCAGACCTTCCATAATGGATCCGAAGTCCCATCCATGAGATCATTCGCTACCGAAATCGAACAGGGATTAGTGTGGATACCCTATTATCCATCGAGTTTAAGGCAGTTTTCCCTCATGCAAATTGACACCGGCATGGGGTCGAATTCCTCTCAGGGGCTTTTGGAAAGTTTTCCTTCCAATTTGGGTCACTCTACATTCATTCATTCATTCATTCAATCGTATTTATTGAGCGCTTCCTGTGTGCAGAGCACTGGACTAAGCGCTTGAGAAGTACAAGTTGGCGACATATAGAGACGGTCCCTACCCAACAGTGGGCTTACAGTCTACTTAATCCGTTCTGTGACTTTCAACTTTACAAGCTGGTGGAAAAGGGCCAGCAGGAGCCAAGAGTTGTGAAGCACTTAGTAATCATCATCATCATCATCATCAATCGTATTTATTGAGCGCTTACTGTGTGCAGAGCACTGTACTAAGCGCTTGGGAAGTACAAATTGGCAACATATAGAGACAGTCCCTACCCAACAGTGGGCTCACAGTCTAAAAGGGGGAGACAGAGAACAAAACCAAACATACTAACAAAATAAAATAAATAGATATGTACAAGTAAAATAAATAAATAAATAAATAGAGTAATAAATATGTACAAACATATATAAATATATACAGATGCTGTGGGGAAGGGAAGGAGGTAAGATGGGGGGGATGGAGAGGGGGACGAGGGGGAGAGGAAGGAAGGGGCTCAGTCTGGGAAGGCCTCCTGGAGAAGGTGAGCTCTCAGCAGGGCCTTGAAGGGAGGAAGAAAGGAATAATCGTAATAATAATGGCAATAATAGTGGTATTTGTTAAGCACTTACTATGTTCCAGGCACTGTACTAAGCACTGGGGTGGATGCAAGCAAATCGGGTTGAACACAGTCCCTGCCCCACATGGGCCTCACAGTCTTAATCCCCATTTTACAGATGAGGGAACTGAGGCACAGGGAAGTTAAGTGGCTTGCCCAAGGCCACACAGCAGACAGGTGGCGGAGCAGGATTAGAACCCATGACCTTCTGACTCTCAGGCCAGTTCTCTGTCCACCAAGTCACTTGGTACAGTGCTTTGCACACAGTCAGCACTCAATAAATACGATTGAATGAAAGCAGCATGGACTATTGGCAAGAGCTGGACTGTGAGCCCGCTGTTGTGTAGGGACCGTCTCTATATGTTGCCAACTTGTACTTCCCAAGCGCTTAGTACAGTGCTCTGCATCATCATCATCATCATCAATTGTATTTATTGAGCGCTTACTGTGTGCAGAGCACTGTACTAAGCGCTTGGGAAGTACAAGTTGGCAACACATAGAGACCGTCCCTACCCAACAGTGGGCTCAGTAAGCGCTCAATAAATATGATTGAATGAATGAGCATGGGTTTGGGAGTCAGAGGTCGTGGGTTCTAATCCTGGCTCCTCCACTTCTCAGCTGTGTGACTTTGGGCAAGTCACTTCACTTCCCTGTGCCTCATCTGTAAAATGGGGATTAAGTCTGTGAGCCCCACGTGGGACGACCTGATGACGTTGTATCAGCCCCAGCGTTTAGAACAGTGCTTGGCACATAGTAAGCGTTTAACAAATACCATCATTATTAGTGAAAAGGGCACGGGCCGTGGGGTCAGAGACCATTTTGGGGTTTGTTGTGGTACGTGTTAAGCGCTTACTATGTGCCAGGCAGTCACCTCATCTTTAAAATGGAGATTGAGACTGAGAGCCCCACGGGGGACGTGGATTGTGTGTCCAACCCCATTTCCTTGTCTCCACCCCGGCACTTAGAACAGTGCTTGGCACAGGTCACTTGTCTGCTGTGTGACCTTGGGCAAGTCACTTTGCTTCTCTGGGCCTCATTCATTCATTCATTCAATCGTATTTATTGAGCGCTTACTGTGTGCATTCCCTCATCAGCAGCTTGGCTTAGTGGAAAGAGCCCGGGCTTTGGAGTCAGAGGTCATGGGTTCAAACCCCGGCTCCGACAATTGTCAGCTGTGTGACCTTGGACAAGTCACTTCACTTCTCTGTGCCTCAGTTACCTCATCTGTAAAATGGGGATTAAGACTGTGAGCCCCCGGTGGGACAACCTGATCACCTTGTAACCTCCCCAGTGCTTAGAACAGTGCCTGGCACATAGTAAGCGCTTAACAAATACCATTATTATTATTCGCTGGACCTCAGTTCCCTCATATGTAAAATGGGGATGAAGACTGTGAGCCCCATGTGGGACAACCTGATTATCTTGTATCCTCCCCAGCACGTAACTTCTCTGTGTCTCAGTTACCTCATCTGTGAAATGGGAATGAAGACTGCGAGCCCCACGTAGGACAACCTGATCACCTTGTAACCTCCCCAGTGCTTAGAACAGTGCCTGGCATCATCAATCATCATCAATTGTATTTATTGAGCGCTTACTATGTGCAGAGCACTGTACTAGCACTGTGTACTGGCACATAGTAAGCGCTTAACAAATACCATTATTATTATGATTATTCACAGGACCTCAGTTCCCTCATATGTAAAATGGGGATGAAGACTGTGAGCCCCATGTGGGACAACCTGATTATCTTATATCCCCCGCAGCACGTAACTTCTCTGTGCCTCAGTTACCTCATCTGTAAAATGGGAATGAAGACTGCGAGCCCCACGTAGGACAACCTGCTCACCTTGTAACCTCCGCGGCGCTTAGAACAGTGCCTGGCACATAGTAAGCGCTTAATAAATGTTATTGTTATTATTATTACTATCTTGAAGATAGTACAAGCGCTTCGTGCAGTGCTCTGCACACAGTAAGCGCTCAATAAATACGATTGATTGATTGATTGAAGATGGGGATTGAGACCGTGAGCCCCACGTGGGAAAGGGATCGGGTCCAGCCCGATTTGCTTGTATCCACCCCAGCTCTTAGTACATGCCTGGCACATAGCAAGCGCTTGACGTACACCATAATTATTATTATTAACAAACGCCACAGTTATTATTATCCTTATTAGACATCAATACTCCCTGCTCGAGTGTCTCTCGTCCTGTTGGAGGTGGGGGGAAGAGAAGAGTCAAAAGGCTCGGTTCAACAGGGGTGAAATGGCAACTGTGGCTCAGCGAGAGCTGGGCTCCTTTGCCACCTTTGCCACCTCTGCGGCCTCTCTGTCGACGTCCTGTCGACACTTCGGACGATTTCCAGGAGGATTTGCCATCCAGTGGCCTCCGACTGTCGCCTCTTCACAGTCCCGGCCTCCCCCCGGGTGGCTAACACGGGCCCCGTTTCCTCCTCACGCCGAATCCGCTAAATGCCTTTCGAAGGCGATCGATAGCCAGGACGGAGCGTTCTCTCTCTCTCTCTCTCTCACCTCTTTCCGAAGCCAACACATTATCGAGGAGCCGGTTTAGTCCCTGATCGCCATGAGCATCCATGGCGGCCCGAGCCTCTCTCCGCCAGTCACCTAGGTGGCTGTTGATAAAGATTTAGCATCGTGTTCTGAGCTGCAAGAATGTCAGTCGCGTTGAACCATTTGACCAGCAGAAAAAAAATGCCCGGCGAGATATTGATTCCAGCTTCTCAGTGTCACTTGTTCACCGGGATTTAGGTATTGATGAGGCTGTAAGTGAAAACAATCTGTTTCCCCGTGGGGCCGCTGCCCAGAAGAACAAAAACAAAGTTGGAGCAAATATTCAGCCGCCGATCTAGAATCAGAGGGTTCCCGTTATGGACGGGAGGCTCTTCGGCGTTCTTCCGTGGATGGCGGATCTCTGGGTTTGAAAGTTTCAGAGCGTCGGAGACGGGGGCTGGGGAAGTGACTAATCCCCTTCGGGGATGCGTGGGATTTCGGTGCCGGGGGGATACTAGAGAAGCAGCGTGGCTCAGTGGAAAGAGTGTGGGCTTGGGAGTCAGAGGTCATGGATTCGAATCCCGGCTCCACCAATTGTCAGCTGTGTGACCTTGGGCAAGTCACTTAACTTCTCTGTGCCTCTGTTATCTCATCTGCAAAATGGGGATTAAAACTGTGAGCCCCCCGTGGGACAACCTGATCACCTTATATCCCCCCAGTGCTTAGAACAGTGCTCTGCACATAATAAGCGGTTAACGAATGCCATTATTATTATCGTTATTATTATACTATGAGCTCCTTGGCTAGGGATAAAAATGATGTTTTATGCAGCCCAAGCTTTAAAGGAGAGGAGGCGGGGTGGCACTCCTCTGAGAATGTCCTTAGGGTCCCAATAAATTTAGCTGAGGTTCATTATTTTAATAGTCTGCGAGCCGCCACCCAAATTACCCCAAATGGAAGCAAGGTTCACGTTGTTAAAATTAGAGATGTGCCTGATTTCCCCAAGATGCAACACCTCCCGACAATAATGTTCAGTTGTGAGCGTCCTCCTTCTAGCAATGGTAATAACTGTGGCATTTGTTGAGCACGTACTAAGTGCCGAGGACTGTGCTAAGCACTGGGGTAGATGCAAGATAATCAGGTCAGACAGAGTCCCTGTCCCACATGAGGCCCGGAGTCTAAAGGGGAGTGAGAACAGATATTTACTCCTCACTTTATACTCACTTAGTTGAAGAAATTGAGGTGCAGAGAAGCTAAGTGATTTTCCTAGGGATTAAATACATGTTCTCTTTCCTGCTTAGACCTAGAAGCAGTGTGGCACAGTGGAAAGAGCCCGGGTTTGGGAGACAGAGGTCGTGGGTTCTAATCCCGACTCTGCCACATGTCTGCTGTGTGACCTTGGGCAAGTCACTTAACTTCTCTGAGCCTCAGTTCCCTCAGCTGTAAAATGGGGATTCAGATTGTGAGCCCCACATGGGACAACCTGATCACCTTGAATCCCCCCAGCACTTAGAACAGTGCTTTGCACATAGTAAGTGCTTAACAAATGCCATTATTATTATTATTATCATTATTATTATTATTATTATTATTATTATTCTTACAAGGCAGGGACTGTGTCCAATCAGATTATTTTATGTCTATCCCAGTGCTTGGCACACAGTTAACGCTTAATCAATCAGTGGTATTTACTGAGCACTTACTATGTGCAGAGTGTTGTTTTGAGTGCTCAGGAGAGTACAATACGCCAGGATGCTTAATAGTACGATACTAGTTTTTATTACTTCTTCACTTCTCTATCTCTCCATTATCTTCCTCCTCCTATCTGTAAATAACTTGGCATTTGTCTCCACCATTGGATTATTCATTTCTTTTAATGTCTGTCTCCTCCTCTAGACTGTAAGCTCATTGTGGGCAGGGAACATGTCGACCAACTCTGTTGAATTGTACTCTCCCAAGGATTTAGTACAGTGCTCTGCACACAGAAAGTGCCCAATAAGTACCACTGATTGAGTCAAGAGCAGGGGTTAGTTCCCTGTACCATTATTGTATTCTCCCAAGAGCCGTGAAGTAATAAGAAGAAGAAGAAGAATCGTGGTATGTGTTAAGCGCTTATTATGTTCCAGGCACTGTTCTAAGCGCTGGGGTGGATAGAAGCAGAATCTGGTTGGACACAGTCCCTGACCCACGTGGGGCTCAGAGTCTTATTCCCCATTGTACAGATAAGGAAACTGAGGCCCAGAGAAGTAAAGTGACTTGCTCGAGGTCAGACAGCAGACAAGTGGCGGAGCTGGGATTAGTCCTTCTGATTCCCGGTCCCAGGCTCTTTCCACTGGGCCACACTGCTTCTCTCAGCATACAGCGCTCTGCAGGGTATAGCGCGCCACACTCAGTATCCACTCCCCAAATGTGATGGACTAACGATGGATCAACAGAGAGGTTGCTTTTTTGTTTTGTTTCAATGGTATTTGTTAAGTTCTTACTATGTGCCAAGCACCGTTCAAAGCACTGGCGTAGATTCGTTCATTCATTCATTCAGCAGTAAAGAGAGACAATCCCTGCCCACACCGGGTTTACAGTCTAGAAGGGGGAAGACAGACGTCAAAACGGGAAAACAGGCATCAATATCAATAAGTAGAATTATAGACGTATATACATAAGTGCTGTGGGGTTGGAAGAGGGGGGGAAAGAGCAAAGGGAGTGAGTTGAGGTGACGCCGAGTGAGGGGGAGCTGAGGAAAAGGGGGGCTTAGTGTGGGAAGGCCTCTTGGAGGAGGTGAGCCTTCAGTAGGGCTTTTAAGGGGGGCAAGAGTGATTGTTTGGCGGATTGGAGGAGGGAGGGTGTTCCAGGTCAGAGGTAGGATGTGGGCCGGGGGTTGACGGCGGGGCAGGTGAGAATGAGGCCCAGGGAGGAGGTTAAGGCAGCAGAGGAGCGGAGGGTGCGGGCTGGGCTGGAGAAGGAAAGAAGGGGATGAGGTAAGAGGGGGTGAGGGGATGGACAGCTTTAAAGCCGATGGTGAGGAGTTTTTGCTTGATACAGAGGTGGATGGGCAACCACTGGAGGTTTTTGAGGAGGAAGATGACATGCCCTGATCGCTTCTATAGAAAGATAATCCGGGAAGCGGAGTGAAATATGGACTGAAGTGGAGAGAGGCAGGAGTTTGGGAGGTCAGAAAGGAGGCTGATGCGGTAATCCAGTCAGGACGGGATGAGTGCTTGTACTAATGTGGTAACAGTTTGGATGGAGAGGAAAGGACAGATGTTGGCCATGTTGTGAAGATGAGACCGGCAGGATTTGGTGACGGACTGGATGTGTGTAGGGGACTTTTAGACTGTGAGCCCACTGTTGGGTAGGGACTGTCTCTATATGTTGCCAATTTGTAATTCCCAAGCGCTTAGTACAGTGCTCTGCACATAATAAGCACTCAATAAATGCGACTGATGATGATGTAGGGGAGAGAGACAGAGAGAGAGACAGAGAGAGAGACAGAGAGAGAGATCAAGAATAACATCAAGGTTGCGGGCTTGTGAGACGGGAAGGATGGTAGTGCCGTCAACAGGGAGAGAACAGGGTTTGGGAGGAAAGATAAGGAGCTCTGTCATGGACATGTTGAGTTTTAGATGGCGGGCAGACATCCAGATGGAGATACAGTGCTCTGCACATAGTAAGCGCTCAATAAATACGATTGATGATGATGTCCTGAAGGCAGGAGGAGATATGAGCCTGGAGGGAGGGAGAGAGAACAGGGGAGGAGATTTAGATTTGGGTGTCGTCCACATAGAGACGGTAGTTGAAGCCGTAGAGGTGAATGAGTTCTCCAAGGGAGTGAGTGTAGATGGAGAATAGAAGGGACCAAGGACTGACCCTTGAGGGTTCAGATACAAGCAAATCAGGTTGGAAACAGTCGATGTCCTACTTGGAGATTCCAGTCTTAACCCCCGTTTTCCAGATGGTGGAACTGAGGCCCAGGGAAGTTGAAGACATTATATTCATATCTGTCTCCCCCTCTAGACTGTAGGTTTGTTGTGGGAAGGGAATGTGTCTATTTACTGCTTTAGTGTACTCACCCAAACGCTTAGTACAGTGCTTTGTCCACAGTGAATGCTCAATAAATACGATTGAATTGAATTGACGTGAAGTGACTTGTCCGTGATCACCCAGCAGACAAGTGACTAGAAACAACATGGCATAGTGGATAGAGCCCGAGCCTGGAGTCAGAAAGTTATGGGTTCTAATCCAGGCTCCACCACTTGTGTGCTGTGTGACCTTGGGCAAGTCTGCACACAGTAAGCGCTCAGTAAATACGATTGAGTGAATTGAATGAAAGTCACTTTACTTCTCTGGGCCCAATCTGTAAAATGGGAATTGAGACCGTGAGCCCCACGCGGGACAGGGACTGTGTCCAACCCGATTTGCTAGTATCCACCCCAGAGCTTAGGACAGTGCCTGGAACATAGTAAATGCTTAACAAATGCACTCATTAGTATTATTATTATTATTATTGTTAACGCAAGTCCTCCCAACCCCCAGGGCCGGGCTCTATCCGCTAGGCCTCGCCGCTTATCACACCACTCTTCTCCTTCGCAGATCGCCATCATGATCCCGTGTCACCGAGTGATTCTCAGCAGCGGCAAGATCGGGAACTACGGGGGAGGCACAGCGACCAAAGAATGGCTCCTGGCCCACGAGAGACGCCCCAAGGCCCAGCTTTCCCGCCCAACTGGGCGCGGCACGGCTCCAACCTCATCCAACCCCTGATCCCCTGGAGAAGAGTCTCCGGTTCTTCGGCCGCGGCAATATCTGAGCGACACGTCATTGTAACGCGGCCTCCGGAGTGAAATGTGCAGTTTCCAGATTACATTAAAAACGCCGGCCGGGTCCTGAGGGGAGCCGAGCCGACATCTTACAGCGGAGCCATTCCCGCGTCCCGTGCTTGGGCTTCTCGGTTTTGCCCGTCCGTCGTCCACCCAAGATGCTTTCTATTTTTAATGTTCATTAAGGCAGGGATGAGGGGGCGGGAGGGACATTGCGATAGAGGGAAGCCGCGTCCGTCCATCCGCCCACAACCCTAGGGAAGCAGCATGGCTCAGTGGAAAGACTCATTCAATCGTATTTATTGAGCGCTTACTGTGTGGCAGAGCACTGTACTAAGCGCTTGGAAAATACAAGCTTGCGACATATAGAGACGGTCCCTACCCAACAGCGGGCTCAAAGTCTAGAAGAGCCCGGGCTTTGGAGTCAGAGTTCATACGTTCAAATCCCGGCTCTGCCAACTGTCAGCCGTGTGACTTTGGGCAAGTCGCTTAACTTCTCCATGCCTCAGTTCCCTCATCTGTAAAATGGGGATTAAAACTGTGAGCCCCCCCGTGGGACAACCTGATCACCTTGAAACCTCCCCAGCGCTTAGAAGAGTGCTGTGCACGTAGTAAGCGCTTAACAAATACCGTCATCATTATTATTGTTATTAGGGAGGTTTCTTGGCACCGAGAGAAAGCAGCGTGGCTCAGTGGAAAGAGCCCGGGCTTTGGAGTCAGAGGTCATGAGTTCGAATCCCGGCTCCACCACAAGTCTGCTGTGTGACCTTGGGCATGTCACTTAACTTCTCTGAGCCTTAGTTACCTCATCTGGAAAAATGGGGATGAAGACTGTGAGCCCCACGTGGGACAACTTGATCACATTGTATCCCCCCCCCCAGCCCTTAGAACAGTGCTTTGCACATAGTAAGCGCTTAACAAATGCCATTATTATTATTATTATTATTAAATGTACAGTGCAAGTGCTTAGTACAGTGCTCTGCACACAGTAAGCGCTCACTAAATATGATTGAATGAATGAAATGCACAACGGCATTTCAGCCCTCCCCCATTTCTCTCTCTCTCTTTCTCTCTCTCTCTGTCCGTGCAGGCCGAATCTCCCAGCCCAGGGGAGACACAAAGCCTCCTCCGGCCTCCTTCGAGGTTCGGACGGGGGAGACGGAGTTTGACCTCCCCCCGGCTTCTCCGGCCCCTCCGGAGGAAATGGCTATTGAACGGTCCGGTCCGCTCTTCCCGGCTATTGTTAGAGCAAAACGTGGGACTTGTTCCCGTCTCCAGCTTGCAGGCAGACAAAGCTTTGATCTTATTTTTATCACTACTTTCGTGGGGTTTTTTTCTTCAGCCCGGATGGCGTGATTGGAATAAAAGGTTTGACTCTCTTGAAGGCCACACGCCGCCAGCCCACCACCAAATTAACAAAAAAAATAATGTTACTAATCCAGGCAGGATGGTGATTTTGGTTGTGAGTGAAGAATCACAGCAATAATAGAGAAGCAGCATGGCTCAATGGAAAGAGCACGGACTTGGGAGACAGAGGTCATGGGTTCAAATCCCGCCTCTGCCACTTGTCAGCTGTGCAAGTCACTTCAGTTCTCTGGGCCTCAGTTCCCTCATCTGTAAAATGGGGATTAAGACTGTGAGTCCCACCTGGGACAACCTGATCACCTTGTAACCTCCCCAACACTTAGAACAGTGCTTTGCACATAGTAAGCGCTTAATAAAGGCCATTATTATTATTAGTATTCAAATGCCGGCTTCACTGCTTGTCAGCTGTGTAACTTTGGGCAAGTCACTTTACTTCTCTGGGCCTCAGTTACCTCACCTGTAAAATGGGGACTAATAATAATAATAATGATGATGATGATGGTATTTGTTAAGTGCTTACTGTGTGCAAAGCACTGTTCTAAGTGCTGGGGAAGATACAAGGTGATCAGGTTGTCCCACGTGGTGCTCACAGTCTTAATCCCCAATTTACAGATGAGGTAACTGAGGCCCAGAGAAGTGAAGTGACTTGCCCAAAGTCACACAGCTGACAAGTAGCTGAGCCGGGATTAAGACTGTGAGCCCCATGTGGGACAACCTGATCACCTTGTATCCTCCCCAGCACTTAGAATGGTGCTTTGCACATAGTAAGCGCTTAACAAATACCAAAATTATTATTATTATTATTGTTATTATCAATACTTATGGTACTTAAGCGCTTACTATGTGCCAGGAACTGTACTAAGCCCTGTCCTGTACTAAGTACTAAGCACTGAACTAAGCTAACCAGTGAATGCTGGTTTATCCCCAGTGGGGGTGATTTTTCAGACGGGTACAATGTCTATCCATTATTAATAATCAGGATAATGATAATAATACTGTCCAGTGCTTAGAACAGTGCTTGGCACCTTAGTAAGCATTTAACAAATACCATCATTATTATTATTAAGCGCTTATGAGATGCCAAGCACTGTTCTAAGCACTGGGCTAGATACGAGTTAATCAGGTCAGACACAGTCCCTGTCCCACATGGGGCTCACACTCCGAATCGCCATCTTACAGATGAGGAAACTGAGGTCCAGAGAAGAGAAGTGACTTGCTCAAGGTTACCTAGAAAACATGTGGCAGAGCCGATTTTAGAACCCAGGTCCTTCTGAGTCCCAGGCCCGGGGTCTGTCCACTAAGCCGCCGCTGCTTCTCTTGGAAATCAATCAATCGTATTTATTGAGCGCTTACTGTGTGCAGAGCACTGTACTAAGCGCTTGGGAAGTACAAGTTGGCAACATATACAATCCCTACCCAACAGTGGGCTCACAGTCTAGAAGATGTTCACTTTCGCCCAACTTACCAGGGGAAATTTCTATGCGGACAAAAGCAGCAACACAACTCATTCATTCATTCAGTCAGTCAGTCAGTCATATTTATTGAGCACTTACTATGTGCAGGGCACTGGCCTAAGCACGTGGAAAGTACAATACAGCAATATAGACAATCCCTGCCCACAACGGGCTTACATTCATTCAATCGTATTTATTGAGCACTTACTGTGTGCAGAGCACTTTACTAAGCGCTTGGGAAGTACAAGTTGGCAACATATAGAGATGGTCCCCCCAACAACGGGCTCACAGTCGGCCCCCGGGCCACCTTTCCCTCTCAAAATCCCACGGGGCGATTTCCAGCACCAACCATCGCCATCCCGGATGTCACAGAGTTGAAATAAATCTGTAACCGGGAAGGAAGTACCATTTGGGACCTACGAAGGGGCTGATGTTTCACGTCAACATTAACGTTTCCCCAATCTTATTCCCCATCCTCCCAACCACTGTCTGCCATTGTCACTTCTGGACAACATATGAAAAGCGAGATACTTCGGCAAACATCCTTCTCGACGTCGTAGCCGGGTTCCACCCTCAACTTCTCCCATTTTTGCCCCTCGAATTTCCGCTGATCTCCCTAAAGGCAAGCTGAGCCCACTGTTGGGTAGGGACTGTCTCTATATGTTGCCAATTTGTACTTCCCAAGCGCTTGGTACAGTGCTCTGCACACAGTAAGCGCTCAATAAATACGATTGATGAGGAAGAGGAGGTGAGAGACCGAATTTAGCATCCGAGTCTGTTTGACATCATTCACCCGTATCCCGGCGGGTGGCCATTTAGAGAGATTGGCGCATTGTAAGCCTGCATATTGGCCCCGATCTCATATTTTCTCCGATCTCATTACATAGTCTATGAAAGTTGGGAGGAGACCTGGATTTAGAAAGACAGACTCGATGGCGATTTGAATTTCTTGCCTGTAGGATGGGCACTGTCTTACTTTGCAAAGGAAGTGTGTTTTAGAGGGGTGATAGACTTTCTCTCGGTTCCTCGTGCGCCCGTCATGTGCTGTGGGATCCCACCTACACACGGATGTGTTTGTGTGTCGCACGTCTGGCTTTTCTGTCCACTGTGTGTGTGTGTTCCCAATAGAGACAGCTTCAGCTTAGAAAAATCATCCGCGTGTTGTCCGTACCCTGTGTTGATGGGCCCTTCTTCTGTTCACCATCTTTCCTCCGGTTAAAGGATAATAATAATAATAATAATGGCATTTATTAAGCACTTACTATGTGCAAAGCACTGTTCTAAGCTCTGGGGAGTTTCCAAGGTGATCAGGCTGTCCCACAGGGAGCTCACAGTCTTCATCCCCGTTTTACAGATGAGGTAACTGAGGCCCAGAGAAGTGAAGTGACTTGCTCAAAGTCACACAACTGACAATTGGCAGAACCGGGATTTGAACCCATGACCTCTAACTCCAAAGCCCATGCTCTTTCCCACTGAGGATGAGTTTGGTGACCGAAGGGTACGGCTGAAACTCGGAATCGTCTTCTCCGTCCGACTCTGGGCAGTCGGCCATGAGAACCAATGGCAGGGGTGGGGGCTGGAAGCCATCTAAAAGTAATAATAATTATTATAATTGTGGTATTTGTTAAGTGTTTACTATGGGCCAGGCACTGGGCTAAGCGCTGGGGTGGAAATAAGCAAATCAGGTAGGACGCGGGCCCTGTCCCCAGTGGGGCTCACAGTCTTAATCCCCATTTTACAGATGAGGGAACTGAGGCACTGGGAAAATAATAATAGCAACAAGGGTATCTGTTAAGTATGTGCCAAGCACTGTTCTAAGTGCTGGGGTAGATAGAAGGTAATCAGGATGTGCCACGTGGGGCTCACAGTCTTAATCCCCATTTTAGAGATGAGGTAACTGAGGCACAGAGAAGTGAAGAGGCTTGCCCAAGGTCCCAGAGGAGACAAGTGGCAGAGGCAAGATTAGAACCCACGTCCTCTGACTCCCAAGCCTGTGCTCTTTCCACTGAGCCACGCTGCTTCTCCGAGGGAGGTAAAGGGACTTGCCCAAGGTCACACAGCAGACGCATGACGGGATTAGAACCCAGGTCTTTCTGACTCTTAGGCCTGGGCTCTAGCCACTGGGCGGTTCTGGTTCTTGACCGTTCATTCAATCGTATTTATTGAGCGCTTACTGTGTGCAGAGCACTGTACTAAGCGCTTGGGAAGTACAAGTTGGCAACATATAGAGACGGTCCCTACCCAACAGTGGGTGCACAGTCTAGAAGACCACCGGATGCTGCTGGGATTTCTTGACCATTCATTCATTCATTCATTCATTCATTCATTCAATCGTATTTATTGAGCGCTTACTGTGTGCAGAGCACTGTACTAAGCGCTTGGGAAGTACAAGTTGGCAACATATAGAGACGGTCCCTACCCAACAGTGGGCTCAGAGGCTAGAAGACCACCAGATGCTGCTGGGATCCCCGGAGGTAGCGGCCACTACAGCGTGAGAGACCTCGATCTGAAGGCCTTCCTCGTCTAGAGGTTGTGGAAATGCTGATGATGTCCAGTCTGTGGGCCTGGGGCATTGGAGGGAGGAGGAGGGAGGGGGGGTCATTCATTCATTCATCCATTCAATCGTATTTATTGAGCGCTTACTGTGTGCAGAGCACTGTACTAAGCGCTTGGGAAGTACAAGTCGGCGACATATAGAGACGGTCCCTACCCAACAACGTGCTCACGGTCTAGAAGGGGGAGATAGACAACAAAACAAAACATGTGGACAGGGGTCAAGTCATCAGCTCAGCCAGGGGCTTTCCCAGGTCTGGCATCCTCATCTCTCCCGATAGAGAAGCAGCGTGGCTCAGTGGAAAGAGCCCAGACTTTGGAGTCAGAGGTCATGGGTTCAAATCCCAGCTCCGCCACTTGTCAACTGTGTGACTCTGGGTAAGTCACTTCACTTCTCTGGGCCTCAGTTCCCTCATCTGTAAAACGGGGATTAAGACTGTGAGCCCCCCGTGGGACAACCTGATCACCTTGTAACTTCCCCAGCTTTTAGAACACTGCTCTGCACATAGTAAGTGCTTAATAAATGCCATCATTATTATTATTATTATCCTCATCTCCCCTGATAGAGAAGCAGCGTCGCTCAGTGGAAAGAGCCCGGGCTTTGGAATCAGAGGTCATGGGTTCAAATCCTGGCTCCACCACTTGTTGGCTGTGTGACTCTGGGCAAGTCACTTCACTTCTCTGGGCCTCAGTTCCCTCATCTGTAAAACGGGGATTAAGACTGTGAGCCCCCCGTGGGACAACCCGATCACCTTGTAACTTCCCCAATGTTTAGAACAGTGCTTTGCACATAGTAAGCGCTTAATAAATGTCATCATTATTATTATTATTATCCTCATCTTCCCTGATAGAGAAGCAGCGTGGCTCAGTGGAAAGAGCCCGGGCTTTGGAGTCAGAGGTCATGGTTTCAAATCCTGGCTCCACCACTTGTCGGCTGTGTGACTCTGGGCAAGTCACTTCACTTCTCTGGGCCTCAGTTCCCTCATCTGTAAAACGGGGATTAAGACTGTGAGCCCCCCGTGGGACAACCTGATCACCTTGTAACTTCCCCAGTGTTTAGAACAGTGCTTTGCACATAGTAAGTGCTTAATAAATGCCATCATTATTATTATTATTATCCTCATCTCCCCTGATAGAGAAGCAGCGTCGCTCAGTGGAAAGAGCCCGGGCTTTGGAGTCAGAGGTCATGGTTTCAAATCCTGGCTCCACCACTTGTCGGCTGTGTGACTCTGGGCAAGTCACTTCACTTCTCTGGGCCTCAGTTCCCTCATCTGTAAAACGGGGATTAAGACTGTGAGCCCCCCGTGGGACAACCTGATCACCTTGTAACTTCCCCAATGTTTAGAACAGTGCTTTGCACATAGTAAGCCCTTAATAAATGCCATTATTATTATTATTATTATTATCCTCATCTTCCCTGATAGAGAAGCAGCGTGGCTCAGTGGAAAGAGCGCGGGCTTTGGAGTCAGAGGTCATGGTTTCAAATCCTGGCTCCACCACTTGTCGGCTGTGTGACTCTGGGCAAGTCACTTCACTTCTCTGGGCCTCAGTTCCCTCATCTGTAAAATGGGGATTAAGACTGTGAGCCCCCCGTGGGACAACCTGATCACCTTGTAACTTCCCCAGTGTT
The DNA here is from genome assembly GCF_015852505.1 of Tachyglossus aculeatus. Taxonomy (NCBI): domain Eukaryota; kingdom Metazoa; phylum Chordata; class Mammalia; order Monotremata; family Tachyglossidae; genus Tachyglossus; species Tachyglossus aculeatus. Next base: position 4,990,355 of record NC_052068.1, read on the forward strand.
TAGAACAGTGCTTTGCACATAGTAAGCGCTTAATAAATGCCATCATTATTATTATTATTATCCTCATCTCCCCTGATAGAGAAGCAGCGTAGCTCAGTGGAAAGAGCCTGGGCTTTGGAGTCAGAAGTCATGGGTTCAAATCCTGCCTCCACCACTTGTCGGCTGTGTGACTCTGGGCAAGTCACTTCACTTCTCTGGGCCTCAGTTCCCTCATCTGTAAAATGGGGATTAAGACTGTGAGCCCCCCGTGGGACAACCTGATCACCTTGTAACTTCCCCAATGTTTAGAACAGTGCTTTGCACATAGTAAGCGCTTAATAAATGCCATCATTATTATTATTATCCTCATCTCCCCTGATAGAGAAGCAGCGTGGCTCAGTGGAAAGAGCCCGGGCTTTGGAATCAGAGGTCATGGGTTCAATTCCTGGCTCCACCTCTTGTTGGCTGTGTGACTCTGGGCAAGTCACTTCACTTCTCTGGGCCTCAGTTCCCTCATCTGTAAAACGGGGATTAAGACTGTGAGCCCCCCGTGGGACAACGTGATCACCTTGTAACTTCCCCAATGTTTAGCACAGTGCTCTGCACATAGTAAGTGCTTAATAAATGCCAACATTATTATTATTATCCTCATCTCCCCTGATAGAGAAGCAGCGTAGCTCAGTGGAAAGAGCCCGGGCTTTGGAGTCAGAGGTCGTGGGTTCAAATCGTGGCTCCACCACTTGTCACAGCTGTGTGACTCTGAGCAAGTCACTTAACTTCTCTGGGCCTCAGTTCCCTCATCTGTAAAATGGGGATTAAGACTGTGAGCCCCCCGTGGGACAACCTGATCACCTTGTAACTTCCCCAATGTTTAGAACAGTGCTTTGCACATAGTAAGCGCTTAATAAATGCCATCATTATTATTATTATTATTATCCTCATCTCCCCTGATAGAGAAGCAGCGTGGCTCAGTGGAAAGAGCCCGGGCTTTGGAGTCAGAGGTCATGGGTTCAATTCCTGGCTCCACCTCTTGTTGGCTGTGTGACTCTGGGCAAGTCACTTCACTTCTCTGGGCCTCAGTTCCCTCATCTGTAAAATGGGGATTAAGACTGTGAGCCCCCCGTGGGACAACCTGATCACCGTGTAACTTCCCCAGTGTTTAGAACAGTGCTCTGCACATAGTAAGTGCTTAATAAATGCCATCATTATTATTATTATCCTCATCTCCCCTGATAGAGAAGCAGCGTGGCTCAGTGGAAAGAGCACGGGCTTTGGAGTCAGAGGTCATGTGTTCAAATTCTGGCTCCACCACTTGTTGGCTGTGTGACTTTGGGCAAGTCACTTCACTTCTCTGGGCCTCCGTTACCTCATCTGTAAAATTGGGATTAAGGCTGTGAGCCCCCCATGGGACAACCTGCTCATCTTTAACCTCCCCAGTGCTTAGAACAGGGCTTTGCACATAGTAAGCACTTAATAAATGCCATCATTATCATTATTATTATTAATGTCCCCATTCCCAGGACCACTTCCAATTGGCCAGACAACTCTCTGAAACCAAGGCTCATTCATTCATTCAGTTGTATATATTGAGCACTTACTGTGTGCAGAGCACTGTACTAAGCGCTTGGGAAGGACAAGTCAGCAACATCTAGAGATGGCCCCTACCCAACAATGGGCTCATGGTCTAGAAGAGGGGAGACAGACAGCAAGACAAAACAAGTAGACAGGCATCAATACCATCAAAATAGATAAATAGAATTAGTGATATATACACAATATGTCCGACTTGTTCATTCATTCGATTGTATTTATCGAGCACTTACTGTGTGCAGAGCACTGGACTAAGCACTTGGGAGAGTGCAATAAAAAGATAAACGGACACATTCCCTGTCTGCAACGGGCTCACAGCCTAGAGGGGGAGACGGGCATTAAGAGAAATAAATGAATGACAGATATGGACATAAGCGGCATTAATAATAATAATAATGATAATAATGTTGGTATTTGTTAAGCGCTTACTATGTGCAAAACACTTTTCTAAGCGCTGGGGTAGATACAAGTTGATCAGGTTGTCCCACGTGAGGCTCACAGTCTTAATCCCCATTTTACAGATAGGGTAACTGAGGCCCAGAGAAGTGAAGGGACTTGCCCAAAGTCACACAGCTGACAATCGGCAGAGCCGGGGTTTGAACCCATGACCTCTGACTCCAAAGCCCGGGCTCTTTCCACTGAGCCACACTGCTTCATACTGCATTAAGAAGCAGTATGGTGTAGTAACTAGAGCCTACGCCTGGGAGTCAGAAGGTCATGGGTTCTAATCCCAGCTCTGGTGTGTGACCTTGGGCAAGTCACTTCGCTTCTCTGGGCCTCAGTTCCCTCATCTGTCAAATGGGGATTGAGACTATGAGCCCCACGTGGGACAGGGACTGTCCGACCCGATTTGCTTCTATCCACCCCAGTGCTTGATACATGTTTTGTATAATAATAATAATAATAATAATAATAATGGCATTTGTTAAGCGCTTACTATGTGCAAAGCACTGTTCTAAGCGCTGGGGAGGATACAAGGTGATCAGGTTGTCCCACGTGGGGCTCACACTCTTAATCCCCATTTTACAGATGAGGTAACTGAGGCACAGAGAAGTTAAGTGACTTGCCCAAAGTCACACAGCTGACAATTGGCGGAGCTGGGATTTGAACCCATGACCTCTGACTCCAAATCCCATGCTCTTTCCAATGAGCCACGCTGCTTCCCTTCAGAAAGTGATTAGGTTGTCCCACATGGGGCTCACAGACTTAATCCCCATTTTACAGATGAGGGAACTGAGGCACAGAGAAGTGAAGTAACTTGCCCAAAGTCACACAGCTGACAAGTGGCGGAGCCGGGATTTGAACCCATGACCTCTGACTCCAAAGCCCAGGCTCTTTCCACTGAGCCACGCTGCTTCTCTATCCCCCTCGTCCCCCTCTCCATCCCACCTAACCTCCTTCCCTTCCCCACAGCACCTGTATATATGTATATATGTTTGTACATATTTGTTACTCTATTTATTTATTTTACTTGTACATATCTATTCTATTTATTTTATTTTGCTAGTATGTTTGGTTTTGTTCTCTGTCTCCCCCTTTTAGACTGTGAGCCCACTGTTGGGTAGGGACCGCCTCTATATGTTGCCAACTTGTACTTCCCAAGCGCTTAGTCCAGTGCTCTGCACACTGTAAGCGCTCAATAAATACGATTGATTGATTGATTGATTTTGTTTTGTTGTCTGTCTCCCCCTTCTAGACTGTGAGCCCGTTGTTGGGTAGGGACCGTCTCTATATGTTGCCGACTTGTACATCCCAAGCGCTTAGTACAGTGCACTGCACACAGTAAGCATTCAATAAATACTATTGAATGAATGCTTGGTGCATAGTAAGCGCTGAACTAATACTGTAATTATCATTATTATTCAGTGATGTGGGGCTGGGGGGGGGGGGGATGAAGCAAATCAGGGCAATGCAGAAGGGAGGTGGAGGAGAAAAAAGGGGGTCCAGCCAGTTTTCCTTCTCAACCCTCCCGCCTCCATCTCCCCTCGCTCATGTCATTCCTCTGGTTGGAACGCCCCTCCCCAGGACCCCCAGGACCCCCAAGCTCTCCCCAATCTGGAAGCCCCCCCCTAAAACCCCACCTCCTCCAACAAGCCTTCCCTGATTGGGTCCCACCACCCCATTCGAACCCACAGCCAATGCTTGCGTTTGCTTTAATGGTATTTCTTAAGCTCTTGCTATGTACCAGAGACTGTACTAAGCGCCAAAGTAGGTACAAGCTAATCAGGTTGGATACGGTCCGTGTGCCACATGGGGCTCAGAGTCTTCATCCCCATTTGACGATGAGGGAGTGGAGGCCCAGAGAAGTGAAGTGACCGACCCAAGGTCACCCAGCAGACAAGAGAAGCAGCAAGGCCTAGTGGATAGAGAAAGGACCTGGGACTCGGAAAGTCATGGGTTCTAGTCCCCGTTCCACTATTTGTCTGCTCTAATAATAATAAAATAATAATAAAATAACAACAATAATAAAATAATTATAATATAATAATTAAAAGTGATGTAATAATAATAAAATAAAATAATAAAATAATAATGATAAAATAATAATAATAATAAAATAATAATACAATAAAAAGTGATGTAATAATAATAAAATAAAATAATAAAATAATAATGTTAAAATAATAATAAAATAATAATACAATAAAAAGTGATGTAATAATAATAAAATAAAATAATGAAATAATAATGATAAAATAATGATAAAATAATAATAATAATAATAAAATAATAAAAAGTGATGTGATAATAATAAAATAAAGTAATAATGATAAAATAATGATAAAATAATAATAAAAATAATATAATAAAAATGATGGTATTTGTTAAGCGCTTACTATGTGCAAAGCACTGTTCTAAGCGCTGGGGAGGTTACAAGGTGATCAGGTTGTCCCACAGGGGGCTAACAGTTTTAATCCCCATTTAACAGATGAGGTCACTGAAGCCCAGAGAAGTTAAGTGACTTACCCAAAGTCACACAGCTGACAGTTGGCGGAGCCGGGATTTGAACCCATGACCTCTGACTCCAAAGCCCGTGCTCTTTTCCACTGAGCCACGCTGCTTCTCCACTCTAGACTGGAAGCTCATTGTGGGCTGGGAATGTGTCTTATATTCTTCTATTGTCCTCTCCCAAGCACTTAGTACAGTGCTGTGCACAAAGTAAGCGCTCAATAAATACAACTGACTGGTTGAGGAGAATTATTGGAACACCCCTGAGGAACAGAAACAGGAAGAAACAACTACCATTCTTGACGGAACCAAGTGGCTTGGAGTTTTCCTATTTTAATCAAGTTTTCTTATCACGTCACTCCAGTCAAGACGACCAGAGAAACGTCCATCTGCTGACGGTGAAATTATTATTTGTTTTTATCGCTCGGGCTTTTTAATGGGGGAAAGATGCTATTTCAGAACTCATCCTCCTTTAAAAATTCAAGGTAGGGATAAAATCTATAGAGAGGGCATAAAAACGCACAACTGTGTAATCCAGTTGGGAATCTGGTCGGATTTATGAACTATTTCTAAAATAATTGCTCAGTAAAATTTGTGTAGGAGTGGAAAAACCCTTGAAGAAACACTGGTCCAGATTTAGTTGTAATCGTCCTATTTTGATAAAAATAGAACAGTTTTGGGGAGAGTGCTTCCCTTGGCACTGATGAACCTTCATCGATCACTCATTTAGACTTTGTCTTTAATATTAGTAGTAATAGCAGCAGTAGCACAATAGTAGTAGCAGTAGTAGTTATACAGCATAGTGCTAAAACTAGTAGTAGTAGTTCATTCATTCATTCAATAGTATTTATTGGGCGCTTACTGTGTACAGAGCACTGTACTAAGTGCTTGGAAAGTACAATTCAGTAACAGAGATGATCCCTGCCCGCAATGGGCTCACAGTCTAGAAGACTAGTTGGAGTAGTATAATACTAGTAGTAGTAGTATTAATAGTAGTGTAATAGTAGCAATAGTAGCAGTACTGGTAGCAATAGTAGAGTAGCAGTAATCATAATAATAATGGTATTTGTTCATTCATTCACTCAATCGTATTTATTGAGTGCTTACTGTGTGCAGAGCTTGGAAAGTACAAGTTGGGTTAAGTGCTTACTATGTGCAAAGCACTGTTCAAAGCGCTGGGGAGGGATACAAGGTGATCAAGTTGTCCCACGTGGGGCTCACAGTCTTCATCCCCATTTTCCAGATGAGGTAACTGAGGCTCAGAGAAGTGAAGTGACTTGCCCAGGGTCACACAGCAGACGTGGTGGAGCCGGGATTCAAACCCATGACCTCTGACTCCAAAGCCCGGGCTCTTTCCACTGAGCCAATCAATCAGTCGTATTTATTGAGCTCTTAATGTGTGCAGAGTACTGTACTAAGCGCTTGGGAAGTACAAGTTGGCAACATATAGAGATGGTCCCTATCCAACAGTGGGCTCACAGTCTAGAAGGGGGAGACAGAGAACAAAACCAAACATATTAACAAAATAAAATAAACAGAATAGATATGTACAAGTAAAATAAATAAATAAATAGAGTAATAAATTTGTGCAAACATATATACATATATACAGGTGCTGTGGGGAAGGGAAGGAGGTAAGATGGGGGATGGAGAGGGGGAGGAGGGGGAGAGGAAGAAAGGGTCAGTCTGGGAAAGCCTCCTGGAAGAGGTGAGCTCTCAGTAGGGCCTTGAAGGGAGGAAGAGAGCTAGCTTGGCGGATGGGCAGAGGGAGCAGGGCATTCCAGGCCCGGGGGATGACGTGGGCCGGGGGTCGATGGCGGGACGGGCGAGAACGAGGTACGGTGAGGAGATGAGCGGCGGCAGAGGAGCGGAGGGTGCGGGCTGGGCTGGAGAAGGAGAGAAGGGAGGTGAGGTAGGAGGGGGCGAGGGGATGGACAGCCTGGAAGCCCAGGGTGAGGAGTTTCTGCCTGATACGCAGATTGATTGGTAGCCACTGGAGATTTTTGAGGAGGGGGGTAACATGCCCAGAGCGTTTCTGGACAAAGACAATCCGGGCAGCGGTGTGAAGTATGGATTGAAGTGGTGAGAGACAAGAGGATGGGAGATCAGAGAGGAGGCTGAAGCAGTAGTCCAGACGGGATAGGATGAGAGCTCGAATGAGCAGGGTAGCGGTTTGGATGGAGAGGAAAGGGCAGTTCTTGGCAATGTTGCAGAGCTGAGACCGGCAGGTTTTGGTGACGGCTTGTATGTGAGGGGTGAACGAGAGAGCAGAGTCGAGGATGACACCAAGGTTGCGGGCCTGTGAGACGGGAAGGATGGTAGTGCCGTCAACAGTGATGGGAAAGTCAGGGAGAGGGCAGGGTTTGGGAGGGAAGACAAGGAGTTCAGTCTTGGACATGTTGAGTTTTAGGTGGCGGGCAGACATCCAGATAGAGATGTCCTGAAGGCAGGAGGAGATGCGAGCCTGGAGAGAGGGAGGGGGAGAGAGCAGGGGCAGAGATGGAGATCTGGGTGTCATCCGTGTAGAGATGATAGTTGAAGCCGTGGGAGCGAATGAGGTCACCAAGGGAGTGAGTTCAGATCGAGAACAGAAGGGGACTGAGAACGGAACCTTGAGGAACCCCCACAGTAAGAGGATGGGAGGGGGAGGAGGAGCCTGCAAAAGAGACTGAGAATGAACGACCGGAGAGATAAGAGGAGAACCAGGAGAGTACGGAGTCTGTGAAGCCAAGGTCGGATAGCGTGTTGAGGAGCAGGGAGTGGTCCACAGTGTCGAAGGCAGCTGAGAGGTCGAGGAGGATTAGGATAGAGTAGGAGCCGTTGGATTTGGCAAGCAGGAGGTCATTGGTGACCTTTGAGAGGGCAATTTCCGTGGAATGTAGGGGACGGAAGCCAGACTGGAGGGGGTCGAGGAGAGAGTTGTTGTCGAGGAATTCTAGGCAACGCGTGTAGATGACTCGTTCAAGGAGTTTGGAAAGGAATGGTAGGAGGGAGATGGGACGATAACTAGAAGGTGAGGTGGGGTCAAGAGAGGGTTTTTTTAGGATGGGAGAGACATGGGCATGTTTGAAGGCAGAGGGGAAGGAACCAGTGGAGAGTGAGCGGTTGAAGATGGAAGGTGAGGGGAGAAGGGAGCCACACTGCTTCCCTAATAGTGGATATAGTATTCCTACTCCTACTTCTATAGTAGTGGACATAGTAATAATAGTAGTAGGCAAAGTAGTGGCAGCAGCAGTAGTGATAATAGTAGTACTCGTAGTATTTCCCTCTCAGGTTTGCGGCTGAAGAGTTTCCCGTCCTCTACCAGTCTCGACTATGGGAGGGAGAGGGAAGCAGAGGCCCGTCCATTCCAGTCCTAGCTTGGCCAGTGGCTAGCGAGTGGCAGGCCATCGGCTACAAGCCCAAACTCCCCCGTGCTGAACAGCGGCAACACAGGAGAGAGTCGAGGGAGGAGACTCAAGTTTAATGCGTGGACGGAGGCAATGCTAAACCACTTCTGGATTTTTCCCAAGAAAAGTCTGTGGATCTACTACCAGAACGATTGCAGATGGAGAGTGGGGCCTTCCGGGAGAGATATGTCTGTGGCATCAGCACGGCTCGGAGACTAATCGACAGCAAAAGACAACGACAAGTAGTATTAGTGCTAGTAACAGTACTTGCAGCAGAAGTAATAATAATAATAATGGCATTTATTAAGCCCTTACTATGTGCAAATAATAATAATAATGGCATTTATTAAGCGCTTACTATGTGCAAAGCACTGTTCTAAGCGCTGGGGAAGTTACCAGGTGATCAGGTTGTCCCACAGGGGGCTCACATGGGACATGGGAAGCGCTTGTACTCCCCAAGCGCTTAGTACAGTGCTTTGCACACAGTAAGCGCTCAATATATACGATTGAATGAGTAATAACAATGGTTGCAGTAATAGTTGTACAGTATAATAGTAAAAGTGGTAGTAGTTGTAGTAGAAGTAAAAGAATAGTAGTGAAAATGGTAGTAGTTGTAGTAACAGATGTAGTAGTAGAAGTGGCATTAGTAGCAGTAGTATAGTAGTAGTATTCATTCAGTCAGTCAGTCAGTCATATTTATTGAGCACTGACTGTATGCAGAGCACTGTACTAAGCGCTTGGGAAGTACAAGTTGGCAGCGTATAGAGATGGTCCCTACCCAACAACGGGCTCACAGTCTAGAAGGGGGAGACAAACAACAAAACAAAACATATTAACAAAAGAAAATAAATAGAATAGTAAATATGTCCAAGTAAAATAAATAGAGTAATAAATCTGTACAAACATATATACAGGTGCTGTGGGGAGGGGAAGGAGGTTAAGGCAGGGGGGATGGGGAGGGGGAGGTGGGGGAGAGGAGGGAGGGGACTCAGTCTGGGAAGGCTAGTAGTAGTGTTTATAGTAGTAGTAGCAGTAGCTGTAATAGCCAGAGTAGTAGCAGCAGCATAGTAATAGTAAAACTCTGTGCCTCAGTTACCTCATCTGTAAAATGGGGATTAAGACTGTGAGCCCCCCGTGGGACAACCTGATCACCTTGTAATCTTCCCAGTGCTTAGAACAGTGCTTTGCACATAGTAAGCGCTTAATAAATGCCATTATTATTATTATTATTATGAGTAGTATCAGCTATGCTACTAATAGTAGTCCTAGCAGCAGAAGTAGCAGTAGTAGTATTAGCCCTGTAGTGATGGTAGTAGCAATAATAGTAGTACAGTTTAATGGTAATAATAATAATTATTATAATGGCATTTATTAAGTGCTTACTATGTGCAAAGCACTGATCTAAGTGCTGGGGAGGTTACAAGGAGATCAGGTTGTCCCATGGGAGGCTCACAGCCTTCATCCCCATTTTACAGATGAGGTAACTGAGGCCCAGAGAAATGAAGTGACTTGCCCAAAGTCACACAGCTGACAAATGGCAGAGCGGGGATTCGAACCCATGACCCCGACTCCAAAGCCCGGGCTCTTTCCACTGAGCCACGCTGCTTCTCATGGTAAAAGTAGTAAAATTTACATAAAGTAGTAAATAGTAAAAATAGGAAAAGGAGTAATAGTTGTGGTAGTTGTAACAGAATAGTAGTAAAAGTAGCAGTAGTAATAATAATAAGAAGAAGAAGAATGGCCTTTGTTAAGCGCTTACTATGTGCAAAGCACTGTTCTAAGCACTGGGGAGGTTACAAGGTGAAGCTGTAGTAGCTGTAGTAGTAATAACAAATGTAGTAGTAGTAGTAGAAATGGTTGTACTAGTGGTAGTAGTGATGGTGATAGTAGTAGTAGCAACAGTACTAGTAGCCAGAGTACTAGCAGCAGTAGTAATAGTAACACCACTAATAGTATCAGCTCTAGTACTAATAGTAATAATAATAATAATGACGGCATTTGTTAAGCGCTTACTATGTGCAAATCACTGTTCTGAGCACTGGGGTGGTTACAAGGTGATCAGGATGTCCCACGGTGGTGCTCACAGTCTTAATCCCCATTTTACAGATGAGGGAACTGAGGCACAGAGAAGTTGTGACATGCCCAAAGTCACACAGCTGACAGTTGGCGGAGTCGGGATTTGAACCCATGACCTCTGACTCCAAAGCCCAGGCTCCTTCCACTGAGCCATGATGTAACACAGTACTAGCAGCAGTAGTAGCAATAGTAGTAGACTGTGAGCCCGCTGTTGGGTAGGTACCGTCTCTATATGTTGCCAACTTGTACTTCCCAAGCGCTTAGTACAGTGCTCTGCACACAATAAGTGCTCAATAATAATAATAATGGCATTTATTAAGCGCTTACTATGTGCAAAGCACTGTTCTAAGCACTGGGGAGGTTACAAGGTGAGGTTGTCCCACGGGGGGGGGGCTCACGGTCTTCATCCCCATTTTACAGATGAGGTAACTGAGGCCCAGAGAAGTGAAGTGACTCGCCCAAAGTCACACAGTTGACAAGTGGTGGAGCAGGGATTTGAACCCATGACTTCTGACTCCAGAGCCCGGGCTCTTTCCACTGAGCCATGCTGCTTCTTAATAAATACAATTGAATGAATGAATGAATGAATAGCAGCAGTAGCAGTATTAGCCCCATAGTAATAATAGTAGCAGTAGTAGTTGTAGTAGTAGTAAAAGTGGTAGTAGTTGTAGTAGTAGAAACAAATTGAGCACTTAGTACGGTGCTCTGCATGCAGTAAGTGCTCAATAAATACGATCGAATGAATGTAGCAGTAGAAATGATAGTACGAAGCAACATGGCTTAATGTAAAGAGCACAGGCTTGAGAGTCAGAGGTTGTGGGTTTGAATCCAGACTGTACCACTTTTCAGCTGTGTGACTTTGAGCAAGTCACTTAACTTCTCTGTGCCTCAGTTACCTCATCTGTGAAATGGGGATGAAGACTGTGAGCCCCACCTGGGACAACCTGATAACCTTGTATCTACCCCAGCACTTAGAACAGTGCTTGGCACAGAGTAAGAGCTTAACAAATGCCATTATTATTATTATTATTATTATAGTAGTAGTAGCAGTAGTTCTAGTAGCCAGATTAGTAGCAGCAGCATTAGTAACAGTAACGCCACTAGTAGTATCAGCTCTACTACTAATAGTAGTACTAGTGCTTAACAAATACCATTATTATTATTTTTATTATTATAGTAGTAGCAGTAGTTCTAGGAGTCAGATTACTAGCAGCAGCATTAGTAACAGTAACACCACTAGTAGTATCAGCTCTACTACTAATAGTAGTACTAGCAGCATTAGTAGTAATAATAATAATAATAGTATTTGTTAAGCACGTACTATGTGCAAAGCACTGTTCTAAGCACTGGGGAGGTTACAAGGTATGTCCGGGTGGGGGGGGGGGGGGGGTGGAGGGGGTGTGTCACAGGTTTAATCCCCATTTTCCAGATGAGGTAACTGAGGCACAGAGAAGTTAAAGTGACTTGCCCAAAGTCACACAGCTGACAAGTGGCGGAGCCGGGATTTGAACCCCTGACCCCAAAGCCCGGGCTCTTTCCACTGAGCCACACTGCTTCTCTAGTAGCAATAGTAGTTGCAGTAGTAGTCTTAGCCCTGTAGTAATAGTAGTAGCGGTAGTGTACAGTTTAATAGTAAAAGTAGTAGTACTTGTTGTAGTAATCAATCAATCAATCAATCGTATTTATTGAGCGCTTACTGTGTGCAGAGCACTGTACTAAGCACTTGGGAAGTACAAGTTGGCAACACATAGAGACGGTCCCTACCCAACAGTGGGCTCATAGTCTAGAAGGGGGAGACAGACAACAAAATAAAACATATTAACAAAATAAAATAAATAGAATAGATATGTACAAGTATAATAAATAAATAAATAAATAGAGTAATAAATATGTACAAACATATATACATATATGCAGGTAGTAGTAGTAGTAGTAGTAAAAGTTGTAGTAGTAGTAACAGAATAGTAGTAAAATAGTAGTAGCAGTAACAAATATAGTAGTAGAAATGGTTGTACTCTGCCACATGTCTGCTGTGTGACCTTGGGCAAGTCACTTAACTTCTCTATGCCTCAGTTACCTCATCGGGAAAATGGGAATTAAAAGTGTGAGCCCCACGGGGGACAACCTGATTACCCTGTGTCTACTCCAGCGCTTAGAACAGTGCTTGGTACATAGTAAGCGCTTAACAAATACCATCATTATTAGTAGTAGTAGTAATAGTGTTTATAGTAGTAGTAGCCGTAGTACTAGTAGCCTGGGTAGTAACAGCAGCAGTAGTAACAGTAACACTACTAGTAGTATCAGCTCTACTACTAGTAGTAGTACTAGCAGCAATTGTAGCAATAGTAGTGTGGCTAAGTAGAAAGATCCCAGACTTCGGAGTCAGAGGTCATGAGTTCTAATTCCGGCTTTGCCACTGATCAGCAGCTCACCAGACTGAGCGCCCTCCTCCCAGACTGAGCCCCCACCCCCTCCACCTTACCTCCTTCCCCTCCCCACAGGACCTGGATATATGGATATATGTTTATATGGATTTATTACTCTATTTATTGATTTATTTTATTTGGACGTATTTATTCTATTTATTTTATTTGGTTTATATGTTTTGTTTTATTGTCTGTCTCCCCCTTCCAGACTGTGAGCCCACTGTTGGGAAGGGACCGTCACTATATGTTGCCAACTTGTACTTCCCAAGTGCTTAGTACAATGCTCTGCACACAGTAAGCGCTCAATAAATACAATTGAGTGAATGAATGAATCAGCTGTGTGTCTTTGAGCAAGTCACTTCTCTTCTCTGTGCCTATTTGTAAAATAAGGATCAAGACTGTGAGCCCCACGTGGGACAACTGATTACCTTGTATCCCTACCTTAATGCTTAGAACAGTGCTTGGCACATAGTAAGCACTTAACAAATGCCATCATTATTATTGTTATAGTAGCAGTAGTAGTATTAGCCCTGAGGTAATAGTAGCACTAGTAGTAGAAGTAATAGACTGTGAGCATTATATACATATATATACATATATATGTATATATGTTTGTACATATTTATTACTCTATTTATTTATTTATTTATTTATTTTACTTGTACATATCCATTCTATTTATTTTATTTTGTTAGTATGTTTGGTTTTGTTCTCTGTCTCCCCCTTCTAGACTGTGAGTCCACTGTTGGGTAGGGACTGTCTCTATATGTTGCCAGCTTGTACTTCCCAAGCGCTTAGTACAGTGCTCTGCACACAGTAAGCGCTCAATAAATACGATTGATTGATTGCTTGATTAATAGACAGTCTCCTAGACAGTGAGCCCACTGTTGGGTAGGGACCGTCTCTGTATGTTGCCAACTTGTACTTCTCAAGCGCTTACTACAGTGCTCTGCACACAGTAAGCGCTCAATAAATACGATTGATTGATTGATTGATTGGTTAATAGTAGTGGCAGTTGGAGTGAAAGGATGGGGGTTGTAATCCCGGTTCCACCACTACTCTGTTGTGTGACCTTGAGCAAGCCACTTCTTTTCTTTGTGCCTCAGTTACTTCATCTGTAAAACGGAGATTAAGACTGTGAGCCCCCTGAGGGACAACTTGATTACCTCGTATCTACCCCAGTGCTTAGAACAGTGCCTGGCACATAATAAGCGCTTAACAAATACCATTATCATTTTTATCACCTTGTTGGTGGTGGTGGTGACAGAAGAAGATTTATCTGTCGCTCACTGCAAGGAGCTCATGGATAATTCCCTCCCTTGCCATTCCAAGGGGTGGGAATTTTCTGGGGAAGTTGAGCACTTAGTACAGTGCTCTGCACATAGTAGGCATTCAGTAAGCACCACTGATTGATCGATTGAGTGATTGGAGTGTGGAATATCTGTGGCCCATCAGGCTTGCTACAGATCTCTGCTCTGAGTTGTCTCAACCTAGAATATGCACAATTGACACAGAATATAAACAGAATGTACACCATGTTTACGCAGAATCTACACAATATAGAGAGAATCTACACAATATAGAGAGAATCTACACAATATATACAAAGAATCTGCACATTATAAACAGAATCTACACAATAGATACACAGAATCTAAACATACCCAGAATCTACACAATATATGCACAGAACCTGTGCATTATATACACTCTACATAATATATACACTCCGAATCTATACGATATACACAGAATCTATGTGATATACAGAGAATCTACCCAATATATATACAGAATCTGCACATTACAAACAGAATCTACACAATAGATGCACAGAATCTACACAACATACCCAGAATCTACACAATATATGCACAGAACCTGCGCATTATATACAGAATCTACATAATATATACACTCAGAATCTATATGATATACACAGAATCTATGTGATATACAGAGAATCTACCCAATATATACACAGAATCTGCACATTATAAACAGAATCTACACAATAGATGCACAGAATCTATACAACATATCCAGAATCTACACAATATATGCACAGAACCTGCACATCATATACAGAATCTACATAATATATACACTCAGAATCTATATGATATACACAGAATCTAGGCAATATACAGAGAATCTACCCAATATATACACAGAATCTGCACATTCCACAAAGAATCTATACAATATACACATAATCTACAAAATATATACATAGGATCGGCACATTATACACATAATCTACACACTGTGCGTAGAATCTGCACAATGTATACACAGAATCTACGCAATATATATACAGAATATACACAGTAACACAGAAACTATGGTCAGGTAGCAAAATATGCCTAAGGCAGGACAAGGGACAGGCAGTGAGGGGAGAAAGTTGTAGGTTTTTTCTTCCCAAGGTTTTCCCAAAGGACCAATCAGAAAATCAAGGGACTCTCTCTCTCTCGCTCTCTCTATCTCTTTATCATCTCTTTCATTCTGTCTTTCTGCCTCTATCTCTTCCTCTCTTTCTCCCTCTTTCTGTCTCTCCCCGTTTCTGTTACTTCATCTCTTGTCGCTTTCTTCCTTCCTCTCTGTTCCTCCCTCTCTCTGTTGCTCAATGTTTCTCCTGTTTCTCCCTGCATCTCTTCCTCCCTCTCTCTTTCCATCTCCCTCCCTCTCTGTCTCTCTCCCTCTTACTCTCTAACTCTGACAGTCTCTCTCTTCCTCCCTCTCTCATTTTCTCTCTCTTCTGTTTCTCTTCCATGCCCTGTTTCCCTCTGTCTCTTCCTTTTCATCTCTCTTCCTCCCTCTCTGCCTCTCTTTCCCTCTGTCTCTTGATCCCTGTTTCCATCTCTCAGGAGAAGCAGCATGGCGGGATCAGAAGGTCATGGGTTCTAATCCCAGTTTGGCCACTTTTCATTCATTCATTCAATCATTCATTCAATCGTATTTATTGAGCGCTTACTGTGTGCAGAGTACTGTACTAAGCGCTTGGGAAGTACAAGTTGGCAACATATAGTGACGGTCCCTACCCAACAGTGGGATCACAGTCTATTGGGCAAGTCATTTCGCTTCTCTAGGCCTCAGTTACCTCGTCTGGAAAATGGGGATTGAGAATGTGAGCCCCACATGGGACAGGGACTGTGTCCAACCCGATTTTCTTGTATCAACCCCAGTGCTTAGTACAGTGCCTGGCACATAGTTAAGCACTTAACAAATACCATTATTATTATTATTATTATTATCTCTCAGTCTCTCTCCCTCTTTTTCTGTCTCTGTCTCTGACAGTCTCTTTCTTCCTCCCTCTGTGTCCTCTGTTTCTCTTCTATCTCCTTTTTCTCTCTGTCTCTTACTTTTCATCTCTCCTCCTCTCGCTCTGCCTCTCTTTCTCTCTGTCTCTTGCTCCCTGTTTCCATCTCTCTGTGAGCCCACTGTGAGTCCACTGTTGGGTAGGGACTGTCTCTATATGTTGCCAACTTGTACTTCCCAAGCGCTTAGTACAGTGCTCTGCACACATTAAGTGCTCAATAAATACGATTGATGATGATGATGATCTCTCTGTCCCTCTCTGTCTCTGTCTCGCTTCCATTTGGGTAGGTGTGCTTCCCTGTATGTACGCTGGTGAGTAGGTATAGATTAAGACATGTATGCGTATGTGTGTTCTGTGTATGTATTTATATACGTGCAGATTTACATGTATTATCTGACTTGATGGCATTGTGTCTACTCCAGCAATTAGCATGTAGCCCTTGGTATAATAATAAGCACAACAATGAGAATTATTGTTATTATTTAGGGTTGAGGGATTGGCAGTGGATTAGAAGGGGGGGGACAGTTTATGCTCAGCCTTTAGATGTCCATCTTGAGGGTATCTCAGAGCACGCCTCTAGATTGGAAGCTCATTATGGGCAGGGAACGTTACTGCCAATTCTGTTGGATTATACTCTCCCAAATGCTGTGTACAGTGCTCTACTCACAGTAAGTGCTCAATAAATGCCACTGATAAAATTCTTCCCCCCAGAATGCCTGGCATAGTGGATAAATACAATTGATTGATTGATGGAGTGTGGGCCTGTGGGAGTCAGCAGGTCACGGGTTCTAATTCCGGCTCCACCATGTGTCTGCTGTGTGACCTTGGGCAAGTTCATTCATTCAATCATTCAATCGTATTTATTGAGCACTTACTGTGTGCAGAGCACTGTACTAAGCGCTTGGGAAGTACAATTCGGCAACATATAGAGACGGTCCCTACCCAACAACAGGCTCACCATCTAGAAGGGGGAGAAAGACAACAAAACAAAGCAAGTAATAATAATTATTATGGCATTTATTAAGCACTTACTATGTGCAAAGCACTGTTCTAAGAGCTGGAGAGGTTAGAAGGTGATCAGGTTGTCCCACGGGGGGCTCACAATCTTCATTTTACAGATGAGGTAACTGAGGCTCAGAGAAGTGAAGTGACTTGCCCAAAGTTACACAGCTGACAAGTGGCAGAGCAGGGATTTGAACCCATGACCTCTGACTCCAAAGCCCATACTCTTTCCACTGAGCCACGCTGCATCGCTAGGGCCAATACACCAAGTAGATGTCAATACTATCAGAATAAATAGAGCTATAGCTATATACACATCATTAATAAAATAAATAGGGTAAATATGTACAAATAAAATAAATAGATTAATAAATATGAACAAATATACACAAGTGCTGTGGGGAGGAGAAGGGAGTCCCTTTTCTTCTCTAGGCCACAGTTCCCTCGTCTGGAAAATGAAGATTTTAGAGTGTGATCCCCACGTGGGACAGGAACTGTGTCCAACCCGATTTGCTGGTATCCACCCCAGCGCTTAGTACAGTGCCTGGCACATAGTAAGCGTGCAACAAATACTACAATCCTTATTATTATCGCTCTTCTGCCTCCGTGGCGACTGGCGATCGAGAGCGGGTGTTTAAGGAGCCTGGACCTCCGTCGATTCTCTTTATCAGGGTGGGAGATAATAATGATGAAGATGATGATGGCATTTATTAAGAGCTTACTATGTGCAAAGCACCGTTCTAAGCGCTGGGGAGGTTACAAGGTGATCAGTTTTCATCCCCATTTTACAGAGGAGGGAACTGAGGCCCTTGGGCCCAAACGCACACAGCTGACAGTTGGGGGAGCCGGGATTTGAACCCATGACCTCTGGGCTCTTTCCACTGAGCCACGCTGCATCTGGGGAGATGTGGAGATCTCCCCAGTGTAGCGTAGAGAGCGCAGAGATCGATCACGGCCTGAGGTCCGGACGAAGCCAGGGCGGGGGCGGAGGTGGAAACCAAGACCGGGCCCCCATGGGAACCAACCTTCCCCAGACCGACTGAGCTGACGGGGGGCAGATGGATGGAGGGGGCCTGGGTTCCATCACCGGCAGGTCTCCCCCCCAGCCCCGCCGACGACGGCGGCTCCCGCGTCGACGAGGAGGAGGAGGAGGAAGAGAGCCATTATGAAAAGCAGGAGCGGCAAGCCAGGTGACAATTGACGGGTCTGGCTCCGTGCAGAAGGGGCAAGGACGGATGAAAGAATGAGCCTTTCAAGTTTCTCATTAATGGTTTTTCTCTTTTTCTTTTTTCACTGAAAAAAAAAGCCACGAAAGGAAAAAAAAAAAAACAACCCAAATTCCACCTGGACGGTAATGAAGATGGATCTGGGACAGCCGTCTGGCTGAGTGGATGGAACCCGGGCCTGGGAGACAGAAGGACTCGGAGTCTAATCCCGGCTCCGCCACTTGATGATGATGATGGCATTTATTAAGCGCTTGCTACGTGCAAAGCACTGTTCTAAGCGCTGGGAGGTTACAGGGCGATCAGGTTGTCCCACGGGGGGCTCACAGTCTTCATCCCCATTTTACAGATGTGGTCACTGAGGCCCAGAGAAGCTAAGTTTTTAGACTGGGAGCCCACTTTTAGACTGGGAGCCCACCGTTGGGTAGGGACTGTCTCTATATGTTGCCAACTTGTACTTCCCAAGTGCTCAGTACAGTGCTCTGCACACAGTTAGTGCTCAATAAATACAATTGATTGATTGATTGATTGATTAAGTGACTTGCCCAAAGTCACACAGCTGACCGTTAGGAGAGCTGGATATTGAACCCATAACCTCTGACTCCAAAGCCCAGGCTCTTTCCACTGAGCCACACTGCTTCTCATGTCTGCTGTGTGCCACTTGTCACTTGCCACTTGTCTGCTGTGCGACCTTGGGCAAGCCACTTCACTTCTCTGGGCCTCAGTGACCTTATCTGGAAAATGGGGATGAGGACCGTGAGCCCCATGTGGGACAGGGACTGTGCCCAACCTGATTACCTTGTATGACTTTGGGTAAGTCACTTCTCTGTGCCTCAGTTCCCTCATCTGTAAAATGGGGATTAAGACTGTGAGCTCCTCGTGGGACAACCTGATCACCTCGTAACCTCCCCAGCACTTTGAAGCACACAGTAAGTGCTTAATAATCAATCAATCAATCATATTTACTGAGCGCTTACTGTGTGCAGAGCACTGCACTAAGCACTTGGAAAGTACAAGTTGGCAACATATAGAGACAGTCCCTACCCAACAATGGGCTCACAATCTAAAAGGGGGAGACAGAGAACAAAACCAAACATACTAACAAAATAAAATAAATAGAATAGATATGTACAAGTAAAATAGAGTAATAAATATGTACAAACATATATACATATATACAGGTATATATAATAAATGCCATCATTATCTACCTCAGGGCTTTCAACAGTGTGTGGCACGTAGTAAGTGCTTGGCAAGTACCACAATTATTATTATTATTATAGTGCGCTCGATTGTCCAGGTTTCCTTCGCAGATCTCTTGCAGAGAATTCATTATCAAAGCAGGGCTCTCGGCTGCCGATGCCCGTGTCGTGGGAGACACCAGCAGTGAGGTGAGAAATGGTGTGTTCTCCAGGAAGGAGGCTGGGGCTGGGAGTCAAAGGACCTGGGTTCTAATCCTGGCTGGGACACCTGTCTGCTAGGTGACCCTGGGCAAGTCATTTCTTTGAGCCTTGTTGCTCGTTGGGGGCAGGGAATGTTATTTCCATTTATTATTGTATTGTATTCCCCCAAGTGCACCGTACATTGCTCTGGACACTCTAGGCGCTCAATAAATACAATTGACAGACTGACTAAAATGGGGATTCAATATCACGTTTCCTTCCCCCTTACCCAGTGAGTCACATGTGGGATGGGGGAAGCAGCGTGGCTCAGTGGAAAGAGCCCGGGCTTTGGAGTCAGAGGTCATGGGTTCCAATCCTGGCTCTGCCAATTGTCAGCTGTGTGACTTTGGGCAAGTCACTTCACTTCTCTGAGCCTCAGTGACTCATCCGTAAAATGGGGATTAAGACTGTGAGCCCCCCGTGGGACAACCTGATCACCTTGTAACCTCCCCAGCGCTTAGAACAGTGCTTTGCACATAGTAAGCGCTTAATAAATGCCATCATCATTATTATTATTATTAGGAGTCAGAGGTCGTGGGTTCTAAACGCGGCTCCACCAATTGTCAGCTGTGTGACTTTGGGCAACTCACTTCACTTCTCTGCGCCTCAGTTCCCTCATCTGTAAAATGGGGATGAAGTCTGTGAGGCCCACATGGGACACCCTGATGACCTTGTATCTACCGCAGTGCTTAGAACAGTGCTTTGCACATAGAAGTGCTTAAAAATGCCATTATTATTATTACAGGGACTGTGTCTGATCTAATAATCTCTTATCTACCTTGATGCTTAGCAAAATTCATTCATTCAGTCAGTCAGTCGTATTTACTGAGCGCTTACTGTGTGCAGAGCACTGTTCTAAGCGCTTGGAAAGTACATTTTGGCAATAAAGAGAGACAATCCCTGCCCACACCGGGCTTACAGTCTAGAAGGGAGGAGCCAGAAATCAAAACAAGTAAACAGGCATCCATATAAATAAATAGAATTATAGATATGTACACATCAAAACAGGTAGGGGGGAAGCAGTGTGGCTCAGTGGAAAGAGCCTGGGCTTTGGAGTCAGAGTTCATGGGTTCGAATCCCGGCTCTGCCACATGTCTGCTGTGTGACCTCGGACAAGTCACTTAACTTCTCTGTGCCTCAGTTACCTCAGCTGTAAAATAGGGATTAAGATTGTGAGCCCCCCTGCCATGGGACAACCTGATCACCTTGTAACCTCCCCAGCACTCAGAACAGTGCTTTGCACATAGTAAGCGCTTAATAAATGCCAAAAAACCCAAACAGGCATTAATATAAATGAATAGAATTATAGACGGAGTGAGTCGGGGCGACGAGAAGGAGAGGGAGAGCTGAGGAAAGGAGGGGGGTTATTCTGGGGCAAAAATGCTTAGCACACATTAAACACAAATACCGCAAGTATTATTGATTGATGGATAAATTGTGATATGAGAATGAGCTCTCCCAATGTTGTCTCTATCTGTTACCAAATTGTACTTTCCAAGTGCTTAGTACAGTGCTCTGCACAGAGTAAGGCTCAATAAATACGATTGAATGAATGAATGAGGCAAAATATACATTTGTTAAAAGTATTATTAGTACCAAACACTTGTAATAATAACGATGGCATTTTGTTAAGCGCTTACTATGTGCCAAGCACTGCTCTAAGCACTGGGATAGAAACAAGGTGATCATGTTGTCCCATTTGGAGCTCACAGTCTTCATCCCCATTTTACAGATGAGGTAACTGAGGTCCAGAGAAGTGAAGTGACTTACCCAAAGTCACACAGCTGACAAGTGGCGGAGCCAGAATTAGAACCCACGACCTCTGACTCCCAAGCCCGGGCTCTTTCCACTAAGTCCCGCTACTTCTGACTGCCAGCCTCTGCTAGGGAGACTGAGAGATCAAAATCTCAACTGCCCAGCAGGAGAAAAGCAGCGTGGATTAGTGGCTAGAGCCCCGTCCTGGGAGTCAGAAGGACCTGGGTTCTAATCCCGACTCCACCACATCTCTGCTCTGTGACCTTGGGCAAGTCACTTCACTTCTTTGCTCCTCAGTTCCCTCATCTGGAAAATGGGGATTCAGACTGTGAGCCCCACACGGGACAGGGACCGTTTCCCACCCGATTAACTTGTAGCCACCTCAGTGCTTAGAACGGTGCTTGACGCATTGTGAGCGCTTAACAAGCACCATCATTATTATTATCATTGTTATTGAAGAGAGTATCATCATTTGGATGGATTGAGCTGGGCCTGGCCTTGGCCTCTGCCTCATCCCAATCAATCAATCGCATTTATTGAGCACTTACTGTGTGCAGAGCACCGTACTAAGCGCTTGGCACTGTACTAAGCGCTTGAAAGCGTTTCCCAACTGAAAACTGGGACTCAGTGGCCACAGAGAGACCAGCCAGAAACGCGGCAAGCCACAAGGAATCCTGCCTCTGGCCTGGACCGCCCTCCCTCCTCATATCCGACAGACCATCACTCTCCCCACCTTCAAAACCTTATCGAAAGCATATCTCTTCCAAGAGGCCTTCCCTGACAAGGTCCTCATTTCCTCTTCTCCCACACCCTTCTGCGTCCCCCTTACACTGGGATTTGCCCCCTTTATTCACCTCTCCCTACACCACTTACGTCCATAACTGTAATTTACTCATTTCAATTAATGTCTGTCTTCCCCTCTGGACTCTGAGCTCGTTACGGGCAGGGAATGTGTCTGTTCTATTTTTCTATTGTACTCTCCCAGGTGCTTAGTTCAGTGCTCTGCACGCAGCAAGTGCTCAATAAATACAATTGATTGATTTTTTTGATGGCATTTATTAAGCGCTTAGTATGTGCAAAGCACTGTTCTAAGTACTGAGCACTGTTCTAAGCGCTGAGCACTGTTCTAAGCGCTGAACAGTCTGAACAGTCTCCCATCAGGCCCTCCTGGGTCTGGGGGTTCATGTTGTCACACTGCCGGCAAAAATAATGCTACGGGAAGAGAGCCTATGTGCTGAAATGCCAGTGTGAGGGAGGGGCAGGATGCTTAGTTGGGCAGGCAACCATCAGAGGATTTAGAGGAGAAGCAGCATGGCTCAGTGGAAAGAGCCCGGGCTTTGGAGTCAGAGGTCATGGGTTCAAATCCCGGCTCCGCCACTTGTCAGCTGTGTGACTTTGGGCAAGTCACTTAACTTCTCTGTGCCTCAGTTCCCTCATCTGTAAAATGGGGATGAAGACTGTGAGCCCCACGTGGGACAACCTGATCACCTTGTATCCCCCCAGTGCTTAGAACAGTGCTTTGCACGTAGTAAGCACTTAATAAATGCCATCATTATAATTATTATTTGGAGTCAGAGGTCATGGGTTCAAATCCCAGCTCCGCCAACGGCCAGCTGTGTGACTTTGGGCAAGTCACTTCACTTCTCTGGGCCTCAGTTCCCTCATCTGTAAATGGGGGTGAAGACTGTGAGCCCCCCATGGGACAGCCTGATCACCTTGTAACCTCCCCAGCGCTTAGAACCGTGCTTTGCACATAGTAAGTACTTAATTCATTCAATCCAATCATTCAGTCATATTTATTGAGCGCTTACTGTGGGCAGAGCACTGTACTAAGCACTTGGGAAGTCCGAGTTGGCAACATATCGAGGCAGTCCCTACCCAACAGTGGGCTCACAGACTAGAAGGGGGAGACAGACAACAAAACAAAACGTATTAACAAAGTAAAATCAATAGAATAGTAAATATGTACAAGTCAAATAGAGTAATAAATCTGTACAAACATATCATCATCATCAATCGTATTTATTGAGCGCTTACTATGTGCAGAGCACTGTACTAAGCGCTTGGGAAGTACAAATTGGCAACATATAGAGACAGTCCCTACCCAACAGTGGGCTCACAGTCTAAAACATATATACAGGTGCTGTGGGGAGGGGAAGGAGGTAGGGCGGGGGGACAGTCTTCCCAAGCGCTTAGTACACTGCTCTGCACACAGTAAGCGCTCAATAAATACGATTGATGATGATGATGAGGGGGAGGAGGGGCAGAGGAAGGAGGGGGCTCAGTCTGGGAAGGCCTCCTGATAATAAATAAACGCCATCATTATTACTACTATTATTAAAGAGACAAGCGCCCAAAAATTGAGTGGAAAAGCGATCAGGACACTAGAGTGAAGCCTGGACTAGACCCCACTTTTCCTCCCCAATCACCTCACCTCGCTTCTCTCCTACTCCCACCCAGCTCACACACTTTACTCCTCTAAAGCCAACCTTCTCACTGGACATCCATCTCATCTATCTCACCCCCCGAGCCCCAGCCCATGTCTTCCCTGTGGTCTGGAATGCCCCCCGTCTTCAGAGCCAACTGACAATGACTCTCCCCCACCTTCAAGGCCTTACTGAAGGCCCACCTCCTCCAAGAGGCCTTCTCTGACTAAGCCCTGCTTCTCCCACTCCCTTCTGGGTCACTCTGACTTGCTCCCTCTATTCATCTCCCTTCTTCAAGGCCCTACTGAGAGCTCACCTCCTCCAGGAGGCCTTCCCAGACTGAGCCCCTCCCTTCCTCTCCCCCTCGTGCCCCCTCCATGCCCCCATCCTGCCTCCTTCCCTTCCCCACAGCACCTGTATATATGTATATATGTTTGTACAGATTTATTACTCTATCTATTGATTGATTTTACTTGTACATATCTATTCTATTTATTTTATTTTGTTAGTATGTTTGTTTTGTTCTCTGTCTCCCCCTTTTAGACTGTGAGCCCACTGTTGGGTAGGGACTGTCTCTATATGTTGCCAATTTGTACTTCCCAAGCGCTTAGTACAGTGCTCTGCACATAGTAAGCGCTCAGTAAATACGATTGATGATGATGATGATCTCCCCTCCCAGCCCCACACCACTTAAGTCTTCTTGATCTGTCATTTATTCATTTCTATTAGTGCCTGTCTCCCCCTCTAGACTGCAAGCTCGTTGTGGGCAGGGAAAGTGCCCGTTTGTTGTTATATCATATTCTCACAACTGCTTAATACACTCCGTGGCTCAGTGGAAAGAGCCCAGGCTTTGGAGTCAGAGGTCATGGGTTCAAATCCCGCCTCCGCCGCTTGTCAGCTGTGTGACTTTGGGCGAGTCACTTAACTTCTCTGGGCCTCAGTGACCTCATCTGTCAAATGGGAATGAAGACTGTGAGCCCTCCCGTGGGACAACCTGATCACCTTGTATCCCTCCGGCACAAGAACAGTGCTTTGCACATAGTAAGTGCTTGATAAATGCCATTATTATTATTATTATCATTATTATTACACTGCTCTGCACACAGTAAGTGCTCAAAAAATGCTATTGAATGAATGAATGAATGACAGGGGAGAGACTGGAGGTAGGGAGGTCAGCAAGGAGGCTGATGCAGTCGTGTTGATTTCAGTATGTCACCCCGAATACTACTAATAATAATAATGATGGTATTTGTTAAGATCTTACTATTTGCCAAGCACTGTTTTAAGCATTCATTCATTCATTTGATCATATTTATTGAGCACTTACTGTATGCAGAGCACTGTACTAATTGGGAAGTACAAGTTGGCAACATATAGAGATGGTCCCTACCCAACAATGGGCTTATAGTCTAGAAGCACTGGGGTAGACACAAGGTAATCAGTTTGTCCCACATGGGGGCTAATCCCCATTTTACAGATGAGGTAACTGAGGCACAGAGAAGTGAACTGACTTTCCCAAAGTCACACAGCTGACAGCCGGGATTAGAAACCACAACCTTTGACACACTTAGTGTGTGCAGAGCACTGTACTAAGCGCTTGGGAGAATACAATTGAACAATACAATCCTGCCCAAAATGAGTTTACAATCTAGAGGGGGAGACGGATATTCATATAAATTAATAAATGACAGATATGGACATAACTGTACATAAAAGTGCTGCAGGACTGAGGGTGGGGAGGTGAGTTAGATGAGATCGAGGTACAGTGAGTAGATTGGTATTAGAGCAGTGAGGTAAGATACGATAAGTAATTCCATGAAAATGGGATCCAGTCATAGTCTTTGTATTATCTTTCCTTTGTAATGAGGCGGGAGTGCTTTTTCTGCGGCGAAGATTTGGAGTTTCACTCAATATCCCAAATTTAGATGAAAACCATCGGGCTGACAGAAGTATTAAGAGGAGAATTTCTGTCTCGCCAACAGAATGGGCTCAACCTCTTATTACGTGTCATTCAAATGTCCCTTTCTGCTGTAGCTCCATTACCCAAATAAGATCACTGATGCTAAAGGGCTCTAAAAAGTGAATTGAAAATGAAATTGGTGCTTAAATTCAAGGGATTATTAAACCGAAAACTCTGTGGCTACCTAAACATCAAATGGTATGGATAAAAACCCTTGATAGGAATCAAATTGAAATACAAAATGCTTTTGTGCTATTAACTCTAATTTATCGACTTGAAATAGTTGGAGGTTTTTGCTAGAAAGTCCACCAGGTTAAAGAAAACCACTGTCCCTAACTAATTCAAAATGGTATTCCCTGGGACGTCTGAAAACGCCTACTTCTTTTTCAGAGAATCAGCATGTATTCAGACAGTTTTAATCTGCCTGCCTGGAAAGCAAGGCAACTGCGCTTTATGATGCCTGATCAAAAAATGGTATTTATTGAGCACATACTGTGTGCAGAGCACTGTTTATTAAGCAGTTGGGAGAGTACACTAGAACAGAGTTCGTTGGTAGGCCTGTTCCCTGCCTGCAGGGAGCTTAAAATCTAGTTGTTAGACATTTTTAGACTGTGAGCCCACTGTTGGGTAGGGACTGTCTCTATATGTTGCCAACTTGTTCTTCCCAAGCGCTTAGTACAGTGCTCTGCACACAGTAAGCGCTCAATAAATACGATTGATTGATTGATTGATTGATTCCCAATTTGGGATCAAAATCTTATGCCGGAAAGAGAACAATCAGCGTGGCTCAGTGAAAAGAGCCTGGGCTTTGGAGTCAGAGGTCATGGGCTCAAATCCCGGCTCCACCAGTTGTCAGCTGTGTGACTTTGGGCAAGTCACTTGACTTCTCTGTGCCTCAGTTACCTCTTCTGGAAAATGACGATTAAGACTGTGAGCCCCCCCGTGGGAAAACCTGATCGCCTTGTAACCTCCCCAGTGCTTAGAACAGTGCTTTGCACATAGTAATCAGTTAATAAATTTTAAAATGTGAGCCCACTGTTGGGTAGGGACTGTCTCTATATGTTGCCAACTTGTACTTCCCAAGCGCTTAGTACAGTGCTCTGCACACAGTAAGCACTCAATAAATACGATTGATTGATTAATAAATGCCATCATTATTATTAGTAGTAGTAGTACCTATTGAGTGCTTAAATAAGCAGCATGGCACAGTGGCTAGAGCCCGAGCCCGAGAGTCAGAAGGTCATGGGTTCTAATCCTGGCTTGGCCACTTGTCTGCTGTGTGACCTTGGGCAAGTCACTTCACTTCTCTGAGCCTCAGTTCCCTCATCTGTAAAATGGGGATTGAGACTGTGAGCCCCATGTAGGACAGGGGCTGTGTCCAACCTGATTTACTGGTATCAACGTCAGCGCTTAGTACAGTGCCTAAGTAGATAGTTAAGTGATTAACAAATACCATCATTACTGTTAAATATATGCAAGGCACTTGAGCTCTTGGGAGAGTAAGAGAGGCCCAGAGAAGGAAAGTGATTTGCCTAAGGTCGCACCGTAGACAAGTGGCAGAGCCAGGATTAGAATCCATGACCTTCTGAGGCTAACACAGCTAATAATATGCTTTATATATAAACCTTTCATAAATATATATATATATATAAATATATAACCTTTCATATGCTTGTACATATTTATTATTCTATTTTACTTGTACATATTAGCTATTCTATTTATTTTATTTTGTTAATATGTTTTGTTTTGTTGTCTGTCTCCCCCTTCTAGACTGTGAGCCCACTGTTGGGTAGGGACCGTCTCTGGATGTTGCCAACATGTACTTCCCAAGCGCTTAGCACAGTGCTCTGCACACAGTAAGCGCTCAATAAACACGATTGAATGAATGAATAAATGAATATTCCCCTCCCAAACACTTAGTGCAGTAGGGTTGTTATCTGCCAACGTCTCCGTTGCAGGGTGGCCTAGCAGAAAGAGCCCGGCCCTGGGAGCCACAGGCCCTGGGTTCTAATCCTGTCTCTGCCCCTTCTCTGCTGTGTGAACTTGGGTAAGTCATTTCACTTCTCTATAAAATGGGGCTTCAATACCTGTCCTTCTGCCCACTTAGACTGTGAGTCCCTCTGTAATAATAATATTAATGTTGGTATTTGTTAAGTGCTTACTATGTTCAAAGCACTGTTCTAAGTGCTGGGGAGGATACGAGGTGATCAGTTTGTCCCACGTGGGGCTCACAGTCTTAATCCCCATTTTACAGATGAGGTAACTGAGACATAGAGAAGTTAAGGGGCTTGCCCAAGGTCACACAGCTGACAAGTGGCTGAGCGTGGATTTGAACCCGTGACCATTTGTAGGATAGGGACTGTGTCCAACTTGATTATTAATAATAATATTATTATTTGTTAAATAATAATAATAATAATAATAATAATAATGGCATTTATTAAGCTCTTGCTATGTGCAAAGCACTGTTCTAAGCTCTGGGGAGTACAAGGTGATCAGGTTGTCCCACGGAGGGCTCACAGTCTTCATCCCCATTTTACAGATGAGGTAACTGAGGCACAGAGAAGTGAAGTGACTTGCCCAAAGTCACACAGCTGACAGTTGGCGGAGCCGGGATGCTTACTATGCTTAAATGCTTACGATGTGCCAAACACTGTTCTAAGCACTGAGAGTGGGGTGACACAAAGTAATTAGGTTATCCCACATGGGGCTCTCAGTCTTAATCCTCATTTTACAGATGAGGGAACTGAGGCCCAGAGAAGTGAAGTGACTTGCCCAAAATCACACAGCTGACAGGTGGCGGAGCTGGGATTAGAACCCATGACCTCTGACTCTCAAGCCTGGGCTCTTTACACTGAGTCACGCATTATTATGAACCAGGGCTTAGTATACTGTTTTGGCACATAGTATGTGCTTAGTACAGTGTTTGGCACATAGAAAGCGCTTAACAAACACCATCATTATTATTAATAAATACCACAGTCATTATTATTGGCAGCGTGGCTCAGTGGAAAGAGCCCGGGCTTTGGAGACAGAGGTCATGGGTTCAAATCCAGGTCCGCCACTTGTCAGCTGTGTGACTTTGGGCAAGTCACTTCACTTCTCTGCGCCTCGTTTACCTCATCTGTAAAATGGGGATTAAGACTGTGAGCCCCCCATGGGACAACCTGATCACCTTGTAACCTCCCCAGCGCTTAGAACAGTGCTTTGCACATAGTAAGCGCTTAATAAATGTCATTGTTA
The DNA here is from genome assembly GCF_015852505.1 of Tachyglossus aculeatus. Taxonomy (NCBI): domain Eukaryota; kingdom Metazoa; phylum Chordata; class Mammalia; order Monotremata; family Tachyglossidae; genus Tachyglossus; species Tachyglossus aculeatus. Next base: position 5,019,137 of record NC_052068.1, read on the forward strand.
TGATTAGTAGTAATAATAATAATATCAATAACAACAATCTGGTACATGTTAGGTGCTTACTATGTGGCTAACTGCTCTAAGTGCTGAGGTAGGGACAAGAAAATCAGGCTGGATACATTCCCTTTCCACATTGGGCTCACACTCTTCATCTCCATGTATTACAGATGAGGTAACTGAGGCCCAGAGAAATGAAGTGAGTTGCCCAAGGTTACACGGCAGATATGTGGCAGAACCGGGATTAGAACCCAGGTCTTTCTGACACCCAGCCCTGTGCTCTATCCACTCAGCCACACTGTTTATTATTATTATTATTATTGCTATTATTGTCACTATGCATACTATTACTACCACGTGTCCAGTAGCTTGGCTCACAACTATACAACCGAACCCCATCACCACCAAATCCCCATCGAATCCCAGCTCCGCCACATGTCCGCTGTGTGACCCTGGGCAAGTCACTTAACTTCTCGGAGCCTCAGTTACCTCATCTGTAAAATGGGGATGAAGACTCTGAGCCCCACGTGGGACAAACTGATCACCTCGTCTTCCCCCCCAGTGCTTAGAACAGTGCTTGGCACATAGTAAGCACTTAACAAATGCCATCATCATTATTATTTTTATTACCACCATCCAACTTGTACTTCCCAAGCACTTAGTACAGTGCTCTGCACACAGTAAGCACTCAATAAATATGATTGAATGAATCACTCAAAAGCCGGCTTGAAGACAGAATCTGTAAGAGGGTACGTTGTAAAGCAGCTCAAGTCCACTTCTTGCGGACGACTTTCGCGATTGAAGGATTCCTGTCCGATCACGTATCGATCGAGATGTGTTTTCCGAGTCCCACGTGGCTGGGATCGCCTGGGTTCCTTCGGTGATTTAAAGCAGCTCTCTCTCGAGGTGCCAAATGACCCGTGGAAATCCGCCTATCCCAAGGAGGGCAAAAGTCTGCTGTCCATGAGAGCGCTGAGCATTTGGCAGATGCTCCGTCATTCCGAGCAAATTGATTCCAGATGCAGCTGTTCAGTTATTCCCCGAGAAAGGGATAATGGAGACGCGAGCGGGCCGGGTTTGCTCCGAGCTCCTGCTTCTTGTCATTATCATCATCGCTGCCGTCGCCCCCGTCCAACGGTGCTTGGAAGAGCCCACCTGCACGAGCTGCTCTGCCAGATGCCCCCCGGGGTTCTGGAGGTGCCCCCGTTTTGTGGCACATCCACCCTCAGAAATGGCAGCAACCAGTGAGCGGGACAGGGATCATCACCATCATCATCATCAATCGTATTTATTGAGCGCTTACTGTGTGCAGAGCACTGTACTAAGCTCTTGGGAAGTACAAGTTGGCAACATATAGAGACAGTCCCTACCCAACAGTGGGCTCACAGTCTAAAAGGGGGAGACGGAGAACAAAACCAAACATGCTAACAAAATAAAATAAATAGAATAGATATGTACAAGTAAAATAAATAAATAAATAAATAAATAGAGTAACAAATATGTACAAACATATATACATATATACAGGTGCTGTGGGGAAGGGATGGAGGTAAGATGGAGGGGTGGAGAGGGGGATGAGGGGGAGTCAGGGGGCCTTTACTGGAGTGACAAGGCATTCCGCATGACACTCTTTCGACTGGGAGAGAAAAAAAGGCTCTCTGGCCAAGGATTCTGAGATTAGTGCTTGCATTCATTCATTCATTCAATCGTATTTATTGAGCGCTTACTGCGTCTTCTAGACTGTGAGCCCATTGTTGGGTAGGGACCGTCTCTATATGTGGCCAACTTGTACTTCCCAAGCGCTGAGTCCAGTGCTGTGCACACAGTAAGCGCTCAATAAATACGACTGAATGAATGACTGAATGAAGGGAAAATATTTACCTTGGATATCTGGAAAAGTAGCACCCAGAGAACTTTCTCATAGGACTCTTCTTACATAAGGAAATTGGCAATTTAGCCTAGCTTAATTAGTTGTCTCTTCTTTCCTCCATTCCCCCCGCCCCCAACTTTACTCAGATCACACTGATGGACGATAAAGTTATTCCTCACAATTCAGCGTCAGCCTCGCTGCACCAACTTGTACTTCCCAAGCGCTTAGTACAGTGCTCTGCACACAGTAAGCGCTCAATAAATACGACTGAATGAATGAATGAATGAAGGGAAAATATTTACAATGGATATCTGGAAAAGTAGCACCCAGAGAACTTTCTCATAGGACTCTTCTTACATCAGGAAATTGGCAATTTAGCATAGCTTAATTAGTTGTCTCTTCTTTCCTCCATTCCCCCCGCCCCCAACTTTACTCAGATCATACTGATGGACGATAAAGTTATTCCTCACAATTCAACGTCAGCCTCGCTGCACCAACTAAGCGCATTGAACACTCGCAGCCCTGCAGAACGCTTACATACGTGTCTTTACAGTCAGTCAATCATTTATTGAGCTCTTAATGTGTGCAGAGCACTGTACTAAGTGCTTGGGAGAGCATGAGAGAACAGCATAACAGACACATTCCCTGTGTGACTTTGTGTGATCCGCAAGTCACTTCTCTTCTTTGCACCTCAGTTACCACGTCTGTAAAATGGGGATGAAGACTGTGAGCCCCACGTGGGACAAACTGATTACCTTGTATCTACCCCAGCACTTAGAACAGTGCTCGGCACATAGTAACAAATACCATCAATATTCTTATTCTTATGTAGGACAGGGACTGTGTCCAAACAGATGTCCTTGTATTCACCCCAGCGCTTAGTATAGTGCCTTGCACATAGTAAATACTTAGCAAATACCATAATTATTTCATTATTATAATTAGAACCCAGGTCCCCTGACTCCCATTTGGCCACACTGCTTCTCTCACAAAAGGGAGTGAGCCCTAATACAAGAAGAGCTTTCTGAAGGGAGGAAATATGCCCAAATTCATCTCAGGCGAGATGCGTATGATCAGCCAAATCCCAGTCAGGAAGCCAGATCTCCTAAAGATGTTTGAAAAAAATCAGCCAGTCAATCAGCAAATATTAATTGAATATTTCCCCAATTAATTCCCAACGTCCCAAGCCATATCAATTCAGCAGCAACCTCAAGCACTTACATATTTATTTATCCTCATCCTTAGCCCTTGTGTATATATACCTATTCCGTTATCATTTATTCCAATTTTTCTAGTTGTAAAGGTTTTACGTCTCTTTCCCCCATGTATTTATCACGCTCCCCTGATATTCTTGTATGACTCTCAGTGCTTAGTACAATACCTGGCACACAACATGTAGTTAACAGATACCACAATGATTATTCAAAGTGCAAGTCATTATTTACCCGAAGGATCATCTCATGGTTTGTAACTATGGTCACTACACCAGTGCATTCCTATTATGCACATGATGGGAAATGTGTGTTTCAAAAATGGAAATTAAGCAAACACTTAAATGTAGGAAAGTGCAGCTCTTAGTGCAAACTGGGCAGGGAAAACACATTATGTACTGGACCAATTTAGTGACTTGGAAGAATTAGCCTGTAGCCCAAATATTTTAATGGACTCTCCTGACAATCTCATACAGTGCTCTGTTCGCAACAGGTGCCCAATAAGTACCCCCGATGAACAGCATCAACCTGAAGGAACTCTGATTTCTAACACCGTATACTCTGGTGAAAACCAATCTCAAGCCAAATTATCTTACAAAAGTTACAAATGCTTAAACTATTAAGCGATGCCATCTAGAACAGGGTCTTTAGAGTTATATTCATTCATTCATTCAATCAATCGTATTTATTGAGCGCTTACTGTGTGCAGAGCACTGTACTAAGCACTTGGAAAGTACAAGTTGGCAACATATAGAGACGGTCCCTACCCAACAGTGGGCTCACAGTCTAGAAGGGGGAGACAGACAACAAAACAAAACAAATTAACAAAGTAAATTAAATAGAATAGTAAATCAGTACAAGTAGAATAGAGTAATAAATCTGTACAAACATTTATACAGGTGCTGTGGGGAGGGGAAGGAGGTGGGGCGGGGAATTCTATGGTTCTTCTAGACTGTGAGCCCACTGTTGGGTAGGGACTGTCTCTACATGTTGCCAACTTGTACTTCCCAAGCGCTTAATACAGTGTTCTGCACACAGTAAGCGCTCAATAAATATGTTTGATTGATTGATTGATTGATTGATGGCAGGCAAAACACCCGCTGAGGAGCCAGGACACAGCGATATGAGCCTGTGGGCGTTTATGAGGCTCACGGAGAAACAATCTCCTCCTCTAGACTGCAAGCTCACTGTGGGCAGGGAATGAGTCTGTTACATTGTTATACTGTACTCTCCCAAGCGCTCTGTACAGTGTGGCCTAGCGGATAGAGCACGGACTTGGGTATTAGAAGGAGCTGGGTTCTAATCTTGCCTCCGCCCCTTGTGTGCTGCGTGACCTTAGGTAAGTCACTTAACTTCTCTGGTCCTGATTACCTTATATTCCCCCCTCCCAGCGCTTAGAACAGTGCTTGGCACATAGTAAGTGCTTTATAAATGTCATCATTATTATTATTGTCTGCGCCTCAGTTCCCTCATCTGTAAAACGGGGATGAAGACTGTGAGCACTCCGTGGGACAACCTGATCACCTTGTAACCTCCCCAGTGCTTAGAACAGTGCTTTGCACATAGTAAGCGCTTAATAAATGCCATCATCATTATTATTATTATTCATCTGTAAAGTGGGGATTAAAAGACTTTGAGCCCCATGTGAGACATTCATTCATTCATTCAATCGTATTTATTGAGCGCTTACTGTGTGCAGAGCACTGTACTAAGCGCTTGGGAAGTACAAGTTGGCAACATAGAGAGACGGTCCCTGCCCAACAGCGGGCTCACAGTCTAGAAGAAAAAAAAACTGTGTCCAACCCACTTATCTTGTATCTACTCTGGTGCTTAGAACAGTGCCTGCCATAGAGTAAGCGCTCAACAAATACCATAATTATTAAGTGGCGATAGTAGAACTCAGGCCTCCTGGCTCCCAGACCGAAGTTCTTCTCACTAGGACAAACTATGTGCAAGAAAGCACAAAATATGTGAATTTTACCCAGTGAATCAATGGTATTTATTGAGCGCTTTCTGTGTGCCTGGGAGAGTGCAATACAATAGAGTTAGTAGACATTTTCCCTGCCCACAAGGAGCTTATAGTGTAGAGGACAAGTCTATAGCTTCCAGCCCAGGGCTTAGTATGTAGTAAGTATTAAGAGGGAGGGCAAACAAATATTTTACCCATTTTGCAGATGAGGAAACGGAGGCATGGAGAAGTACAGTGACTTGCCCAAGGTCACCCAGTAAATTGGAAGCTCCTTGAAGACAGAGATCATGTCCACTAACTTTATTTTTAATAATAATAATAATAATGTTGGTATTTGTTAAGCGCTTACTATGTGCCAATCAATCAATCAATCAATCAATCAATCAATCGTATTTATTGAGCGCTTACTATGTGCAGAGCACTGTACTAAGCGCTTGGGAAGTACAAATTGGCAACACATAGAGACAGTCCCTACCCAACAGTGGGCTCACAGTCTAAAAGGGGGAGACAGAGAACAGAACCAAACATACCAACAAAATAAAATAAATAGGATAGAAATGTACAAGTAAAATAAATAAATAAATAAATAAATAAATAGAGTAATAAATATGTACAAACATATATACATATATACAGGTGCTGTGGGGAAGGGAAGGAGGTAAGATGGGGGGATGGAGAGGGGGACGAGGGGGAGAGGAAGGAAGGGGCTCAGTCTGGGAAGGCCTCCTGGAGGAGGTGAGCTCTCAGCAGGGCCTTGAAGGGAGGAAGAGAGCTAGCTTGGCGGATGGGCAGAGGGATTGGGGGCATCCCAGGCCCGGGGGATGACGTGGGCCGGGGGTCGACGGCGGGACAGGCGAGAGCGAGGTACAGTGAGGAGATTAGCGGCGGAGGAGTGGAGGGTGCGGGCTGGGCAGGAGAAGGAGAGAAGGGAGGGGAGGTAGGAGGGGGTGAGGTGATGGACAGCCTTGAAGCCCAGGGTGAGGAGTTTCTGCCTGATGCGCAGATTGATTGGTAGCCACTGGAGATTTTTGAGGAGGGGAGTAATATGCCCAGAGCGTTTCTGGACAAAGATAATCCGGGCAGCGGCATGAAGTATGGATTGAAGTGGAGAGAGACACGAGGATGGGAGATCAGAGAGAAGGCTGGCGCAGTAGTCCAGACGGGATAGGATGAGAGCTTGAATGAGCAGGGTAGCGGTTTGGATGGAGAGGAAAGGGCGGATCTTGGCAATGTTGCGGAGCTGAGACCGGCAGGTTTTGGTCACGGCTTGGATATGAGGGGTGAATGAGAGAGCGGAGTCGAGGATGACACCAAGGTTGCGGGCTTGTGAGACGGGAAGGATGGTAATGCCGTCAACAGAGATGGGAAAGTCAGGGAGAGGACAAGGTTTGGGAGGGAAGACAAGGAGCTCAGTCTTCGACATGTTGAGCTTTAGGTGGCGGGCGGACATCCAAATGGAGATGTCCTGAAGGCAGGAGGAGATGCGAGCCTGGAGGGAGGGGGAGAGAGCAGGGGCAGAGATGGAGATCTGGGTGTCATCAGCGTAGAGATGATAGTTGAAGCTGTGGGAACGAATGAGGTCACCAAGGAAGTGAGTGTAGATTGAGAACAGAAGGGGACCAAGTACTGAACCTTGGGGAACCCCCACAGTAAGAGGATGGGAGGGGGAGGAGGAGCCTGCAAAAGAGACTGAGAAACAACGACCAGAGAGATAAGAGGAGAACCAGGAGAGGACGGAGTCTGTGAAGCCAAGGTCAGATAGCGTGTTGAGGAGAAGGGGGTGGTCCACAGTGTCAAAGGCAGCTGAGAGGTCGAGGAGGATTAGGACAGAGTAGGAGCCGTTGGATTTGGCAAGCAGGAGGTCATTGGTGACCTTTGAGAGGGCAGTTTCTGTGGAATGAAGGGGACGGAAGCCAGACTGGAGGGGATCGAGGAGAAAGTTGTTGTTGAGGAATTCTAGGCAGCGCGTGTAGACAACTCGTTCTAGGAGTTTGGAAAGGAATGGTAGGAGGGATATGGGACGATAACTAGAAGGTGAGATGGGGTCAAGAGAGGGTTTTTTTAGGATGGGAGAGACATGGGCATGTTTGAAGGCAGAGGGGAAGGAACCAGTGGAGAGTGAGAGGTTGAAGATGGAAGTTAAAGAGAGGAGAAGGGAAGGACTGTTCTAAGCACTGGGGGAGATGCAAGGTCGTCAGGTTGTCCCATGTGGGGCTCACAGTCTTCATCCCCATTTTACAGAGGAGGTAACTGAGGCCCAGAGAAGTGAAGCGACTTGCCCAAAGTCACCCAGCTGACAAGTGGCGGAGCCGGGATTAGAACCCGCGACCTCTGATTCCCAAGCCCAGGCCCTTTCCACTGAGCCATGCTGCTTCTCACCCTCTCCAACATGCATAGTATGGTGCTCAGCACATTGTAGACTGTAAGATCTCTATCTGTTGCCGAATTATACCTTCCAAGCGCTTAGTACAGTGCTCTGCACACAGTAAGTGCTCAATAAATACGATTGATATCGTACTCTTTGAAGCGCATTGTACGGTGCTCAGCAAGCAGTAGACTGTAAGCTCCTTAATGGCAGGGTTTGTGCCTTCTGACTCTGATTGTTCTCTCCAAAGTGCTTAGTGCAGTGCTCTGCCCACAGTGGGCACTCAATAAATTCCACTGATTGATTCACCCACCAGAAAGATTGTCTCACTGGTCCTTGACACCTTTCTCCAAGCTGTCCTGTTGCATCCAAGGGCTTCATTTCTCAGAGTTCCAGACTGTGAGCCCACTGTTGGGTAGGGACCATCTCTATATGTTGCCAACTTGGACTTCCCAAGCGCTTAGTACAGTGCTCTGCACACAGTAAGCGCTCAATAAATACGATTGAATGAATGAATGGACACACACAGGTGTTCTGAATCACTTTTTTGTCTTGTCTTATGCCGTGGGAGCGTTTCCGACCCACAGCGACGCCACGGACGCATCTCTCCCAGAAGGCCCCCGCTGTCCATCTGCCATCGTTCTGGGAGTGGATCCACAGAGTTTTCTTGGGAAAAATCCGGAAGGGGTTTACCATCGCCTCCTTCTTCATGGGAAACTTGTATCTCCGCCCTCGACTCTGTCCCGTGCCGCTGCTGCCCAGCATGGGGGAGTTTTGGCTTGTAGCCGATGGCCCGCCATTCGTTAGCCACCGGCCAAGTGAGGAATGGAATGGACGGGCCTCTGCTTCCCTCTCCCTCCCGTAGCCGAGACTGGTAGAGGACTGGAAACTCTCCAGGTGCCACCCTGAGACGGGAGAATCACTTTTTACCACCAATCAAACCACTGATTTAATATAATAATAATAATAATAATGGTATTTGTTAAGTGCTTACTATGTGCCAAGCACTGTTCTAAGCGCTGGGGTAGATACAAGGCAAATAGGTTGTCCCATGTGGGGCTCACAGGCTTAATCCCCATTTTACAGATGAGGGAACTGAGGCACAGAGAAGTGAAGTCTTTTAGACTGTGAGCCCACTGTTGGGTAGGGACTGTCTCTATATGTTGCCAACTTGTACTTCCCAAGCGCTTAGTACAGTGCTCTGCACACAGTAAGCGCTCAATAAATACGATTGAGTGATTGATTGATTGATTGAAGTGACTTGCCCAAGGTCACACAACAGACAAGTGGGGGAGCCAGGATTAGAACCCATGATCCCAAGCCCGTGTTCTTTCCGCTAAGCCACGCTGTTTATAATCGTAATTATCACTGTTGTGTTTGTTAAGCGCTTATTCTGGGCCAAGCACTGTATTGAGTGCTGTGATAGATACAAGGTAATCAGATCCTCTCGTACTCTCGCAAGCGCTTAGTACAGTGCTCTGCACATAGTAAGCATAAACCAAATAAGGTTGAATGAAGGTCCTACATGGGGCTCACAGTCTAAGTAGGAGGGATAATTTGTGTTGAATCCCCATTTTGCAGATGAGGGAACTGCGGCACAGAGAAGTTAAGTCACTCACCCAACGTCACGCAGCAAACAGGTGGCGGAACTAGGATTAGAACCCAGGTCCTTCTGACTCCAAGACTAGTGTGTCATCTCCCCAAATGTGCCTTCGAGTTACTTGTGATGGTGGGTTATTTCTCTTATCATTAATATTGTTACTTCTTCAGTGAAATATAGGCCCCCATTTCTCCCATTTCTCCCCCTTTTAGACTGTGAGCCCACTGTTGGGTAGGGACTGTCTCTATATGTTGCCAATTTGTACTTCCCAAGCACTTAGTACAGTGCTCTGCACACAGTAAGCTCTCAATAAATACGATTGATGATGATAAAGTACACCACTTATACACAAGAAAGCATCCTGGGAGGATAATGCCATATCAAATAGGCCTCTAAAAAGCCAACTATAGGATCTACTGTTGCTTAAAATCTGCGGCAATCGAATAACAGATTCTGGGAGCCAGAAGGAGAGTCACACCCGATCCTGGGCAAACCCGGCACAATAATAATAATAATAATATGATGGCATTTATTAAGCGCTTACTATGTGCAAAGCACACAAACAGAGAGGGTGTCCTGGGTCCGGCCTGAGCAGATGCACCGGGATCTTCCGACAGACCGTGGGTTTTAATAAATGCTCAATTAAAATCGCTGCTGAAATCTAAGAACCGGCCACGGGCGGGGAGCGTTGGGTGGATAGAAATCAACGCCGAGACGATTGTGCACGGACCGTGAATGATGGTTAGAGAAATAAATATTCTAAACGTCGCGGAGGATTATGTCTCTTACGTGTGTGAGCGGCTGTTTATTAGTCATTTATGAATATTTAATGCTTGAGCTTGGAATGTTGATTTCTGGGGAGGCAGGGACAAAATGGAAGTTTCCATTTGGGAGGTAAAGCGAGTGTTGAGCGAAAACCACGTCGGAGGCCACAAGTAACCAGCGTGACGACGCAACAAGGCATGGTTTGTTGTGTGTGTACGCACAACGGGGATGGTTCTGGGGGTGTAACAGTAGATTCTGCAGGAACACACACACACATACACACAAAAAAAACTCAAAAACAAACACACACACACATACACATAGAGGTGAATTTCATCATCAGTCATGGCTTCTTGGAATACCTCTAGATCGTGAGCTCATTGTGAGCAGGAATGTCATCAATCGTATTTATTGAGCGCTTACTGTGTGCAGAGCACTGTACTAAGCGCTTAGTATGTGTCTGCTGTTCCATTTTACTCTCCCAAGCGCTTAGTACAGTGAAGCAGCGTGGCTCGGTGGAAAGAGCACAGGCTTGGATGTCAGAGGTCATGGGTTCTAATTCCCGGCTCCGCCACTTGTCAGCTGTGTGACTTTGGGCGAGTCACTTCACTTCTCTGGGCCTCAGTTACCTCATCTATAAAATAGGGATTAAGACTGTGAGCCCCACGTGGGACAACCTGATCACCTTGTATCTCCCCCAACGCTTAGAACAGTACTTGGCGCATAGTAAGTGCTTAACAAATACCATCATTATCGTTATTATTACAGTGCTTTGCTAACAGTAAGCACTCAATAAATGATTGAGTACCAGACAACTACAAGCATGTGCTATTTATTTATTTATTCTATTTATTTATTTATTTTACTTGTACATATCTATTCTAGTTATTTTATTTTGTTAGTATGTTTGGTTTTGTTCTCTGTCTCCCCCTTTTAGACTGTGAGCCCACTGTTGGGTAGGGACTGTCTCTATGTGTTGCCAATTTGTACTTCCCAAGTGCTTAGTACAGTGCTCTGAACATAGTAAGCGCTCAATAAATACGATTGATGATGATGATGATGTGTTTTTTTCTATACATATATAGACATCCATATGTACCTATATATGTACAGTGTGTGTGCCTGTTGGTATGTATCAATCAATCCATCAGTGGTATTTATTGAGCACCTATTGTATACAGAGCACTGTATCAAATGTTTGGGACAGTACCAAAAGAATGAAACTACATCGTCCCTCCCCTAAAGGAGTTTACAATATGAGAAGCATTCATTCAGTCATATTTATTGAGCACTTACTGTGTGCAGAGCACGGTTATTATTTACATTATTATTATTATTATTTACAATCTGTGTATATATATGAGTGTGTGTATGGGTACGTATACGTATATATTTGTGCATGCATTTGTGGGTATATAATAATGATAATGGCATTTATTAAGCGCTTACTATGTGCAAAGCACTGTTCTAAGCACTGGGGAGTTTACAAGGTGATCAGGTTGTCCCACGTGGGGCTCACAGTCTTCATCCCCATTTTCCAGATGAGGTAACTGAGGCCCAGAGAAGTGAAGTGACTTGCCCAAAGTCACACAGCTGACAATTGGCGGAGCGGGGATTTGAACCCATGACCTCTGACTCCAAAACCCAGGCTCCTTCCACTGAACCATGCTGCTTCTCCGTGAGTATACATATTTTTATAGGTGTACCTATAATAATGGTATTTGTAGAGTGCTTACTATGTGCAGGCACTGTACTAAATGCTGGGGTGGATAAAAGCAAATCAGGTTGGACACTGTCCATACGGAAAAGTGTATATGTGTGTATGTATAGGAAGACTAATACTGCTAATAATATAATCATAGTATATAATTATCTAATATTATAATCACTAATAATTAATGATAATATGAGAAGCAATATGGCCTAATGGAAGAGCATGGGCTTCGGAGTCAGAGGTCGTGGGTTCTAATCCTACCTCTGATACTTAGCTGTGTGACTTTGGGCAAGTCACTTAACTTCTCTGTGCCTCAGTGACCTCATCTGTAAAATGGGGATTAAGACTGTAAGCCCCCCCGTGGGACAACCTGATTACCTTGCATCTACCCTAGCTCTTAGAATAGTGCTCGGCACATAGTAAGCAGTTAACAAATGCCATCATTATTAATAGTATCAAGTCAATAATTATTACTGAAGCAGCATGGCTCCATAGAAAGAGCAAAGGCTTGGGAGTCAGAGGTCATGGGTTCTAATCCCAGTTCCGCCACTTGTCAGCTGTGTGACTTTGGGCAGGTCACTTCACTTCTCTGGGCCTCAGTTACCTCATCTGGAAAATGTCTCTGTCTCCCCCTTTTAGACTGTGAGCCCACTGTTGGGTAGGGACTGTTTCTATATGTTGCCAACTTGTTCTTCCCAAGCGCTTAGTACAGTGCTCTGCACACAGTAAGCGCTCAATAAATACGATTGATTGATTGATTGATTGATTAAAATGGGGATTAACACTGTGAGCCCCACGTGGGACAACCTGATTGTCTTGTATCTACCCTAGCGCTTAGAACAGTGCTCGGCACAGAGTAAGTGCTTAACAAATGAACATCACTATTAATAATAATACATCATCATCATCATCATCAATCGTATTTATTGAGCGCTTACTGTGTGCAGAGCACTGTACTAAGCGCTTGGGAAGTACAAGTGCCCTTACTATATGCCAAACACTGTACTAAGTGCTGGGGTTCTACAGGATAATTAGGTCCCACATGGGATCTGATGTAAGTGGGAAATGTAAAAGTAAGTGTAAATGGTAAGCATTTAATTGGGAAGGGGAACATGTATTGAATCCTCATTTGGCAGATGAGGGAATTGATGCACAGAGAAGTTGTGATTTGCCCAAGATCACACAGCAAGTCGGTGGCAGAACCAAGGGCCTCTTACTCCCAGGCCCAGGCTCTTTCCACTAGGGCACACTACATTCATTCATTCATTCATTTAATTGTATTTATTGAGCGCTTACTGTGTGCAGAGCACTGTACTAAGCCCTTGGGAAGTCCAAGTTGGCAACATATAGAGAGGGTCCCTACCCAACAGTGGGCTCACAGTCTAGAAGAGTGGACTCACATGTGTATAAATGTTGTCTGTGCATATGCAACGTGTACGTATACACAATTTACATATGTGTTCACACGCACCAAGGCATACCCACATCCACGCACTTAGTACAGTGCTTCACACACAGTCAGTGCTCAATCATCATCATCATCATCAATCGTATTTATTGAGCGCTTACTATGTGCAGAGCACTGTACTAAGCACTTGAGAAGTACAAATTGGCAACATATAGAGACAGTCTCTACCCAACAGTGGGCTCACAGTCTAAAAATCAATAAATATGATTGAGTGCATGAATCTATCCCTTCCTCCTCCTGTTACGGTGGAACTAGTCGCTGGCTACGTTTTCACAATTAAAAATCTGGCAGAGGCAGTGGATTCCTCGGGTTTTGTGTGTCACCAGATGTCTCGGATACAACCTGTTGTATGTCGTATGTATCAGATGTCGCTGATACAGCCAGGGGAAGCAGCGTGGCCTAGTGGATAGAGCACTGCTCTGAGATCTGGGTTCTAATCCTGGCTCCTCCCCCTGTCCGCTTTGGGACTTGGGGCAAGTCACTTCACTCCTCTGTGCCTCAGTTACCTCGATTGAGGGATTGAGACCATGAGCCCCATGGGAAATAGGGGCTGTGTCCAACCTGATTTACTCGAATCCCCTCCAGCGCTTAGTACAGTGCCTGCGTAAGAAGGGCTTAACAAATAATACCATTAGTATTAATAATAATAATAATAATGGCATTTGGTAAGCACTTACTATGTGCCAAGCATTGTACTAAGCGCTAGGGGGGATACAAGGTAATCAGGTTGTCCCACATGGGGCTTACAGTCTTAATCCCCATTTGACAGATGAGGGAACTGAGGCCCAGAGAAGTGAAGTGACTTGCCCAAAATCACACAGCAGACAAGTGGCAGAGCCGGGATTAGAACCCATGACCTCTGACTCCTAAACCCGGGCTCTTTCCACTGAGCCACGCTAGTATTATTATTATTATTATCTATCCACCCTCCTCTCCGTATCGACTAATGACCTGGCTTTGGTCTCCAGGCTTCCAGCTAGAAGATTATAGCCTTATAATCCACTATTTTCCTGACCTGAAATTTATTTTAATGTTGGTCTCCCCCCATAACAATAATAATAATAATAATAATAATGGAATTTATTAAGCGCTTACTATGTGCAAAGCACTGTTCTAAGCGCTGGGGGGTTACAAGGTGATCAGGTTGTCCCACGGGGGGCTCACAGTCAACCCCCATTTTACAGATGAGGGAACTGAGGCCCAGAGAAGTTAAGTGACTTGCCCATGGTCACACAGCTGACAACTGGCAGAGCCGGGATTAGAACCCACGACCACTGACTCCAAAGCCCGTGCTCTTTCCACTGAGCCACGCTGCTTCTCTTAATGATGATTAAGAGAAGATTAAGATGATTAAAAGGGGATTATGAACCCCCGTAATGATGATGGGGTTCATCAAGTGCTTACTACATGCCAAGCACTATACTAAGTGCTCGAGTAGATACGTGTGGCTCAATAGAAAGAGCCCGGGCTTTGGAGTCAGAGGCCATGGGTTCAAATCCCAGCTCTGCCACTTGTCAGTTGTGTGACTTTGGGCAAGTCACTTAATTGCTCTGTGTCTCAGTTACCTCATCTGTAAAATGGGGATTAGGACTACGAGCCCCACGTGGGACAACCTGATCACCTTGTAACCTCCCCAGCCCTTAGAACCGTGCTTTGCACATAGTAAGTGCTTAATAAATGCCATGATTATTATTATTATATAAGATAATTAGGTTGTAGTCAGTCAGTCATATTTATAGAGTGCTTACTGTGTGCAGAACACTGTACTCAGCTCTTGGGAGAGGACTATAGAACAATAAACACAGTCTCTGTCCCTGTTGCCAGCTTGTACTTCCCAAGCACTTAGTACAGTGCTCTGCACACAGTAAGCGCTCAATAAATACGATTGATTGATTGATTGATTGTCCCACATGTTGCTCACAGTCTAAGGAGGAAGAACAGTATGGTTGACTGTAAGATCCTAATGGGCAGGACGTGTGTCTACCGATTCAGCTCTACTGTACTTTCCCCAGAGCTTAGAACAGTTCTCTGCACACAGTAAGTGCTCAATAAATACAAATGATTAACTAATTAATGAATGATTACCTCAAACTCCATTGCAAATGTGGGGTGAAATGGGGGAAGCATTGAAATATGGGACGAATGTGGGAATCAGCATAGCAAGAGCCCTGGCTTGGGGATCAGAGGTCGTGGGTTCTAATCCCGGCTCCGCCACTTGTCTGCTGTGTGACCTTGGGCAAGTCACTTCGCTTCTCTGGGCCTCAGCCACCTCTTCCGTAAAATGGGGATGAAGAGTGCGAGCCTCATGTGGGACAGGAACTCTGTCCAACCTGATTGCCTTAGGGAAGCAGCATGGCTCAGCGGAAAGAGCACGGGCTTGGGAGTCAGAGGTCATGGGTTCGAATCCCTACTCTGCCACTTGTCAGCTGTGTGACCTTGGGCAAGCCACTTAACTTCTGTGTGCCTCAGTTCCCTCATCTGTAAAATGGGGATTAAGACTGTGAGCCCCATGTGGGACAACCTGCTCACCTTGTATCCCCCCAGCACTTAGAACAGTACTTTGCACATAGTAAGCACTTAACAAATGCCATTATTATTATTATTATTATTATCTACTCCAGTGCTCAGAACTATGCTTGGCACATATTAACTGCTTAACAAATAAATATCATTATTATTATTATTATGAAATTCCATCAGGGGACCCTCAATTCAAACTGCAGCAAGGGGCCACAAAGCTTGCTTTTATGTAGAAGATTATTTTTACTGGATATTGAATAATTAATTCTAGTATTTATGAAGCACGTATTGTGCCCTAAGCGCTTGACTAGAC
Source organism: Tachyglossus aculeatus (assembly GCF_015852505.1). Lineage (NCBI taxonomy): Eukaryota > Metazoa > Chordata > Mammalia > Monotremata > Tachyglossidae > Tachyglossus > Tachyglossus aculeatus. The sequence goes on from NC_052068.1 coordinate 5,034,926, forward strand.
GCAAGATAATCAGATCGGATCCTGTCCCGATCCCACATGGGGGCCATAGGTTCTCTCGGACTCTCCCAGGCACTTAGTACAGTACGCTTAGAACAGTGCTTTGCACATAGTAAGCGCTTAACAAATGCCATCATTATTACTATTATTATTACTCTGCACACAGTAAATGCTTAGTAAATACCACTGATTGATGGATTGAGAGGGAGAAGGTATTTTTTCCCCATTTCGGGCCAGAGAATGGGCCTGAGAGTCAGAAGGTCAGGGGTTCTAATCCTGGTTCCGCCCCTTGTCTTCTGTGTGACCTTGGGCGAGTCACTTCACTTCTCTAGACCTCAGTTCCCTCATCTGGAAAATGGGGATTGAGACTGTGAGCCCCACGTGGGACAGGGACTGTGTCCAACCCGATTTACTCGTATCCACCCCAGCACTTAGGACGGTCCCTGGCACATAGAAAGAGCTTAACACATAACAGAGTTATTATTATTATTAGAAAACCGAAGCCCAGAAGGATTAAGCGACTTGTCTGGGATCACGGAGCGGGTCAGTGTTTGAGCTGGTATTAGCACCCAGGTGTCTGGCCTCTCAGATTCAGTCTCCTTCCACTTAGTCTATGCCAGGATTTTTTTTTGTCTGAGGGAGGGCTGGGGAGAGATGATTATTTTTTTTGCCATTTCTCATTTTTTCTCCGAGACTTGTGAATTTGCACATGGACTTAACATTCCCAGGTTGTCCTCTTACCCACGCCTCCCCGTACCCCATTTTTCAAGGGGACTTTATCCAGGTTGCCTCTAAAACACATCACCGTCGGAAAAGAAAGCCACAAACAAAGGCCAGTAATTTAGTGCTCGGAAGTTAATTCAAAAGACCTCCGACCTTTAAAGCATCACGTGACTATTGATTTTCAATACCGTATGATCGCATCGTCACCCTGAGCGTGTAGTTCAACCGATCCAGAAGAATTTCTTCCTCATCATTCCCGGTCCCCGAATACTTGTGCATTGGGAGAACAAATATCCACAGTTAACAGCGTGTCACATGGCAGTAGGGTGGACGTGCCAATTTTCTAATGAAGTTGTGTTGTTGGCAAACACACCAGTCATCCTCGATTGAAAGAGGTCTTCTTTTGTGTATTTCCAACACACTCGAGTGCCTCTAAAGACAGCCGTTCCATAATCGTCTGAGGACCTGGCTAAGTGGAGGGAAAAGTAGCCTTCCACCGTCACACACGGAAGCAAATGAAAAAGCCAAGAGACGCGTGGGTTTTAAGCCTCCGTGTACACCCTAGGTATAAAATTCTATAGCTCTAAAATGCCATCGATACCGATAGGGACTCAAAAGGATGCTCTTCTTCCAGGAAGGAGAGGCATTTTGGATCAAAGGCTGTGCTTTCTTCTTCTTTAGACTAACTGCAGCTGTCGCGTTTGGAAGGTATAATCCATTTTTCTTCAAGATCTCAAGCCAAAACTGCAGCGCAGCCCAACTTGAGCCTAAATTGCCGAGCAGCGGGGTTCCCTCAAAAATATCAGCAACCCCTGGACTTTCCTTTCAAGCCTCCCACCCTCCCTCCCCCTCCAACAGTGAACTAGATAACGGGGCTTACAACAATTCGGTCATTAATATAAACTCCATTTTTCAGAGAGCCCAGCCGGCTCTCACTTGCCATTCCGTATAAAGAGCTTTTGGGTTTTTTTTTTTTTTAATCTCACTCCCCCTCCTCACTGGTCCCCCTGGCTTCGATCCCAAAGACATAGCGGACTTTTTTTTTACCTATTGATTATTGAAAACACTATGTGTTAAAATGGAGGAAAATGTCATCACTTTAAATATCATCCCCACCGGTGCCTTAATGGGTTTTTTTTTTCCACAGAAGCATGTGTGATCAAAATTTTTAAGCACTTGAACGTCTCAAAAAATATATTAAATTAAAAAAAAAATAAATGCGGGGCAACGTCTGGGGCCTCCTGCCTTAGAAGTTCAGCTAAGTCATTTAGAGTCATCGGCTCCATGGGTCGGACGTGTCTACCGGAATGGTGAAAGACGTCATGAAATTCGATGAGGAAACTGGCGAAACAGCCAAATTGGTGCAGCAAAGTGGTTAATAGGTTCATTAGCCTTCTCGCTGTATTTTTTTGGACATTGGGAGAATACGTACCAGAGAACTAGAGAGCAGATTGCAAGCACAGGCTGACAGTTAGCTGCAAACTCAGCAGTGCTGAGTGCAAACTGCTATCTTCCTGTGGATTTACAGCTGGTACTTCTGCTAGTTCAATTAGTTGTATAGCACACAGATGTTGCTTAAATGTTGCCGCTAATGATACTGCAATAAGCGTAAGATTCATGCCATATTTCGAGGCACGTAAATTTCTCAAGTGGCACAATTAAAGTGGAAATATTAGGTGGGGAGAAGTTGGCAGTGTTTCCAACCTGGAAAGAGTCGCCTGCTATGCTATAATGGGTCAAAAATTCATTCAAGTTTTACTGCTGTTCAGAGTTTTAAAAGACTTTTCACAGTTGAATGCAAAGTAGTAAAATCGGGAGTATTAGGAAATGAGCGGGTGCCATTCTGGGCTTCGGACGTGACTTTTCATTTCAAATTGGAATCAGGTGTTGAAATCTTCCAGATTGGAAGCGCCTCATGGGCAGGGAAACTCTGTTCAAGTGTACTTGCCCGAGGGCTTAGTGCAATGCTCTGCACACGAGAGGCGCTGAAAAGATAACACCGGTGGACCGATTAACTTCTCAAGCGGGATGGGACGGCACAAAGTCTAGAGGATCTGGGATCCCTCTGGATGCGGTTTAGCAGAGGTAAAGATGTCATCTCCTGGAGGAGAGAAAATTGAGGCCAATCATCTACAGAGACACCTGCATTCATCATTCCCCAAACCAGCTGTAACCTTCAAGCTAGCTTGACAACGGAGCTGGTGTTTTTGCTCAAATTGTTCTTCCCTTTCTTTACCTCCCCGTGACAGATTCCTGAATCTCAGGCAGTAACGATCGGAAGCGCTCCTATCGGGTCCGTCCGCGTTGGGCTGTGCTTGGAAGATGACAGAAAAAATGATAAATAATGCCTAAGTAGCGAGCATAACCAGAATTCCCATCTAAATGTCTTTACTCTGGTTTGCCGTCCCTCTGACATCTTGGCTATCCTTCTTTGCTCGCTTTTAAAGGACTGTTTCCACCCAAAAGATCCCCTCTGGAAGCGGAGAGTGTCTTGGGTTTGACTGGTTGTCAAGATGACTTTTGATTTTCTCACACAGTGACTTAAAAGTCACGGCTTTCTGGGTGCAGATATAGATATGCAGCCTCTTGGGTTTTCTTCCACCTCAAATGTTTTGACAGTTTGGGTTGATTTCAGCCCTGGTTTTGTTTTTTTCTTTGTTTTTTTAATTATTAGATTAGTGTGTCGAGTCAATTAGTCTGTAGCTCTTAATCAAATTCGTATGCATCCGGATAAGCCTTTGAGAAAAATAAGCGCTTAGTACAGTGCTCTACACACAGTAAGTGCTCAATAAATACGATTGAATGAATTAATAGGGATATTGAATGAACAAGTTGAAAAAGGAACTGTAGACTTTGGAAATCCTGACACCTATTCACCTGATTTTATTGAGATGTGTTTCTCGGTCATCAATTCCTCCCATCTGAGACTGTAAAGGCGTTATGGGCAAAGAACGTGTTTGCTAATTCTGCTGTATTGTTCTCCCGCAAGTGCTTAGTATAGAGCTCTGCACTTAGTAAGCACTCAATAAATACCATTGATTGATTGATTGATTGGTTGATCTGGAAAGAGAGTGCTGAACCTTAGAGGGGGCTGTTGTTAGTTCTCAGTTCTCTAGCAAAAGATGCTTTGTACTTTCCAAGTGCTTAGTACAGTGCTGTGCACACAGGAAGCACTCAATAAATATGATTGAATAAATGAATGAATGTTTAAAAATTTTAGGTAAATGATAAAGCCATCTAGTTTCTGGTGTCCAAAAGTGGGATGAGGTTTCTACTTGACTCAGTTCTGAATAAGGTTTCCTCAGCATTTTCACGTTTCAATTGTTTCATACCTCCTCTGTTTTGGATTATTTAACAGCAAGTCTTTCAGATATTGTACTTGTTGTCTACTAAGGCAAAAAGGACTATAAATCCCAACCTTGGAGCATAATATGTAATATATCATGGCAGGGAAGAGGAGAGTGGCTAAGAAAGGGTGAGAGAGGGAGGGGAGAAAGTGGGAAAGAGAGAGGAAAATAACCAGCGGGGAGATGAAGAGAGGGAAACAGTAGAGATAGAAATAGTGGGAAAGGGGAGAAAGGGAGAGGGAAATGTGCAAGGGAGAGGGAAGGAAGGAAAGAGAGAAAGGGAGAGGGAGTAAAGAAAAGGGGAAAGAGGGAGAAGGAGAAAGAGAAAGAAGGAGAGGTGGAAAGAGAGAGAGGAAAGAGGGATTTTGGGAAGAGGAGCGGGGTAAAGAGGGAGAGGAATATCACTGTAACATTTTTTGTTGACACTTTACACATTGAGCATCTGAGTCAAGCTTCCAACCTGGGGCAACCAGCAAGATGCTTACGTTGAATATGACAGCAACTGCTGATTTTTTTTTTAAAGGAAGAATAAGATCAGATTTCCAAACTAATTATCCTAATTGAAAGTAGTGCAAGGAAAATGGATGTACAGTATTTAACACTGAGCCAGGCAAATGTGGAATCCAGGGTCAATTGCTACAATGGCTTTGATTTTCCCCGATTGTATTGTCCTCCATAATGGTTAATGCCCTGTTTGTCTCTGTTGGTTTGCACTGTATTTTGATGTGTTCTCATTTATTGGATTCATCTTTCACCAGCTTTCTATGAAGGAGAGCCTGGAGCTAATATAGAGAATAATGCTTATCACCGATGAACTAAATGTTCAAGTGGTCAGCTTTTCCAGAGATGAGCTTGATGTTCGACCTGGAATGTGATTTCCCAAATTCTCCATTCGGCCTTCTTAGATTTTGTTTTCCAAGTGTCCATCACACTAGCTTTTCTGTGGAATTGAGATGGGTGGAATATCCTTTTCACAACAGTGGGGGCCTAAGGAAGTGTGGAGAAGCAGTTTGGTCTAGTGGAAAGAGCTCAGACCCAGGAGTCAGAAGACCTGGATTCTAATCCACTTACCTGCTAAGTTACCTCGGGCAAGTAATTTAACGTCCCTGTGACTCGGCTTCCTCGTCATTAAAATATGATTTCAATGCCTGTTCTCCCTCCTACTTTAAATTGTTTTTAGATTTCATGCTAAGTGCTGGGGTAGGTGAAAGACAATGAGGTTGGACACAGAGCCTCTCCCACGTAGGGCTCACTATCTTAATCTCCTTTTTCCAGGAGAGGTAACTAAGATGTGGAGAAGTGAAGTGACTTGCCCCAGGTCACATAGTAGACAGGTGTGAGGATTAGAACCCAGGTCCTTCTGACTCTTAGGCCTGGGCTCTGTCCACTACGCTGTATTCTATCTCAATCATGTATATACCCCAGCGCTTAGTACATGGTTGGGCACATAGTATGTACTTAATAAATACTCCAATTATAATTATTTATTATTATTATTATTATTATTATTATTGCTACCCAGGAAATTTCCCATTCGCCAGTCAATCAATTTATCATTAATGCTGATTGTCCACTTACTGTGTGCTGGGCACTGTACTAAGTACTTGGGTGAGAACAAGAGAGTGAAAAGGCACAATCTCTGTTCTCAGGAAGCTTACAATCTAATGGGGGATACAGGTAATAATAATAATAATAATATTAGTATTTGTTAAGTACTTACTGTAATAGGCACTGGGGTAAATTCCAGATAATCAGGTCAGTAATACCTTGTATGTACCCCAGCACTTAGTACAGTGCCTGGCACATAGTAAGTACTTAAGAAATGCCATTATTATTGTCATTATTACTATCATTATTATTATTACAGAAGTAGTCTATGTGGTTGTGAGTCCATAAGTGCATAATCGGTGACAAACTGGTAGGTGGCAATACATTCCAGAGGTTGTAAAAATCCAGAAGTTGTAAAAATAATGATAATGGCATTGTTTAAGTGCTTACTATGTGCCAAGCACTGCACTAAGCATGAGGGTAGGTACAAAATAATTAGATTGAACACAATCCCTGTCTCACATGGGACTCACATTCCAAGGGGCAGGGAAATGCTCTTTCAAGAGAGGGTGTTCCCTTTTATTAGAAGAAATACAAGAGAAAACCAGTTTCTAATTATTAATAATAATAATGGTATTCGTTAAGTGCTTATTATGTGCTGAGCACTATTCTAAGCACTGGGGTAGATACAAGCACTTAGTACAGTGCTCTGCACCCAGTAAGCACTCAATAAATACGATTGAATGAATACAAGGTAATCAGGTTGTCCCACTTGAGGCTCACGGTCTTAATCCCCATTTTACAGAGGAGGGAACTGAGGCACAGAGAAGTTAAGTGGTCTCACAGCCAAGTGGTGGAGCTTGGATTAGAACCCACGTCTTCTGACTCTCAAGCCCAGGCTCTTTCCACCGAGCCGCGCTGCTTCTGATTACCAACCAATTACTGATTAAGGTAATTGAGAGACACGAGTTTCCTCCAAATCCAAATTTCCAGGATCTGCCCGTGAAGTGCTATGTGTCACTCATCATCATCAATAGTATTTATTGAGAGCTTACTGTGTGCAGAGCACTGTACTAAGTGCTTAGTAAAGCGCTTAGCTAACTCTTGACAGGCTTCTGATATCTGAGCTGTGGGGTCACCCCAGAGCATTCTCAGTAGCTGCCTAGCAGAGGTCTCATGGAGCCAAATAAAGTGTCACTAGAAGAGTGTCTTCCAACTAAGAATGCCAAGAATACTGTCATTGTTCGCAGGTGAACAAATGTCAATTTGTGGGGTCTATTCATTCATTCATTCAATCGTATTTATTGAGCGTTTACTGTGTGCAGAGCACTGTACTAAGTGCTTGGGAATTACAAGTTGGTAACATATAGTGGCAGTCCCTACCCAACAATGGGCTCACAGTCTAGAAGGGCTCACAGTCTAGAAGGAAGAAAGTCTAGAAAACATGTAGACAGGTGTCAAAATCGTCAGAACAAATAGAATTAAAGCTATATGCACATCATTAAAAAAATAAACAGTAAATATGTACAAGTATTAAATAGAGTAATAAATCTGTACAAATATATATACAGGTGCTATGGGGAGGGGAAGGAGGTAGGGCAGGGGGGATGGGGAGGAGGAGAGGAAAAAGGGGGCTCAGTCTGAGAAGGCCTCCTGGAAGAGGTGGCACTTATCACTCTATCTGTAATTTTATTTATCTCTATTAACATCCGTCTCCCCCTCTAGACTATGAGCCCGTCGTGGGCAGGGATTGTGACCGTTCATTATTCTACTGTACTCTCCCGAACCCTCAGTATACTGCGTTGCACGCGGTCAGCGTTCAATAAATATGATTGAATGAAGAATGAATGAAAGTCACAGCCCACTCGACCATTTCGTATTTAAATATGTTAAACACAGAACCCAAGGCCACCCATGTTGGATTTAGATTGTATTTAGATTTAGATTTAGATTTTAGATTGGATTTGAATTGTACTTACTTGGATGTAGATTGTATCTACTTGGATTTTAGAAATTGTGAGCCCAGGGCCCCGCCCCAGCCCTGTAGTTACCCACACTGATGGTCCAGGGAGACAGAGAGGAGAAACAGCAGTACCCCTCCAAGCCAGTAGGAGTGATCTCGTGCCTCTACTACAGGATCCGCCCAATCAACCACCTACTACTGGTGGGAAAGTGAATGGCTTTCCCGGGGATTGGCCTTCACCACCGGAGGATGGAAGAATTATCCAAGTCTCCCCAACTCAATCCCCGATCGTCTTGACATAGCTCATCAACATTGACACTTTGGTCAGTAAAAGCAGCATTTCTCCATCTGGAAGCGATTTTCTGATTTCCCTCCCCTCGTGGAGGAAGAAACGATCATCCTTCTCTCTCATTCATCGAAGATGCTGTTTCCAGACTCTCCTCTATTCCTGCTGGGTGTGTGTATCAATTGCGCTTTTTCCCGAAGTTCACAGAAAGGGGACACCAAGGTTAAGCATCGGGGATATTACAGAAGCTTTGACATCCCCTGGTAGCAGGTATTTAGCAGATGGGAAAATATTAGCAGATGGGAAATCAGCGGCTACGTTTAGATCAAGATGCAAATTTAAAAGTCACCAATCCACCGTACTAAATATTTACACTGAACATCTCAACTCCTCCCAGCTTCTTCTGTTTCCGAGGAGTAAACACGACAGCCATTATTAACCGGAGTCATTGTCTTTGTGGATCAAGGAGAAGGGCCTTCCTAATTCGGGGATAAATTATTCATCATGGACACGGGCGAGGTTTCGGTATGTTAAAAATCTAAGGAGAACCGGATAATTGCTTCGATTACCGGCTGCTTTCGCAGAGGTAGTCGAGTGATAAATAACCCCTCGTGACCTTTCTTAATTCCCGACCTGCTATCAAAGAATGGCAGGGGTTGGCGGGGGAAGAAGAAAGAGCCTGTTGTTTATGTTCTTTAGCAGTGTGTGGGAGGGAAATAATTACTTTGGCTCAAACTGCTTTTAAGTCGAGTTATTAGGAACAATCAGTGGTATTTTTGAGGAAGCACTGAGTGGAAACCAATCAGTCAGCCCATGGTACATTGTTACCTCATGACGGGCAAGGAATGAGGTCTGCTGATTCGCTTGTATTGTACTCTTCCGAGCACTTAGTGCAGTGCTCTGCACATTGTTGTTGTCTTTTTGCTGTCGAGTCGTGTCCTACCCATAACGACGCCATGGATGTATCTCTCCCACAGAGGTCATGGGTTCTAATCCCGACTCTGCCACTTGTCAGCTGTGTGACTTTGGGCAAGTCACTTCTCTGTGCCTCAGTTACCTCATCTGGAAAATGGAGATTAAGACGTGGGACAACCTGATCGTCTTGCATTCACCCCAGTGCGTAGAACAGTGCTTGGCATATAGTAAGCACTTAACAAATATCATTATTATTATTAATAGGGTTGGTAGGCATGATCCTTGCTCTCAGGTACTATACTTGGCACTCAAAAGAATACAACAGATGGGTAACATGCAGTCCCTACCTTCAAGAAGCTCGTGATCTAGTAGAGACAGAAAAATGATCTACAAATAATGAGGCAATCACTCAATCAACTGGTGGTGTTTACTGAGCGCCTATCAAGGGCTATGAGCTATACTTAGCAACTGGGAGAATTCAACACAATGAGGAGACAGGATACCTGCTGTCAAGGTGTTTACAATCTACTAATGGCAGAGCACTGTGCTAAATGTTCAGAAGAGTGTAAAAGAGAAAGGCATGATACTTACCTTTAAGGAGCTGACAATCTAATTCATTAATTCATTCAATCGTATTTATTGAGCGCTTACTGAGTGCAAAGCATTGCACTAACTACTTGGGAGAGTATAGTAGAGATGAAAGACATGATCCCACCCCTCAAGCTTGCCCTAGTGGAGAGAACACAGGCCTAGGAGTCAGAGAATAATAACAACAACAATAATACTGATAATAATAATAATAATAATAATAATAATAATAATAATAATAATGGTATCTCTTAAACACTTACTTTGTGCCAGACACTGTAGAGAAGCAATGTGGCTCAGAGAAGCAGCATGGATCAGTGGAAAAAGCCCGGGCTTTGGAGTCAACGGTCATGGATTCAAATCCCGGCTCCGCCAACTGTCAGCTGTATGACTTTGGGCAAGTCAGTTAACTTCTCTGTGCCTCAGTTACCTCATCTGTAAAATGGGGATTAAAACTGTGAGCTCCCCGTGGGACAACCTGATCACCTTGTAACCTTCCCAGCACTTAGAACAGTGCTTTGCACATAGTAAGCACTTAATAAATGCCATCATCATTATTTTTATTATTATGACTAAGCACGGGGTGCATACAAGTACTTGAGTGCTAATCCCAGCTCTGCCACATGTCTGCTGCATGACCTTGGACAAGTCACTTCACTTCTCAGTGCCTCAGTTACCTCATCTGTGAAATGGGAATTAAGACTGTGAAAGTTCCAAATACCACTGAATGACAGGGACTGTGTCCAACCTGATTACCTTGTATCTACCCTGGTGCTTAGATCAGTACTTGGCACATAGTAAGTGCTTAACAAATGCTACAGTTATCCTTATTATTACTACTGTGTTCACTGCACTAAGCACTCAGGAGAGTTCAATAGAAGCATAATATATATCAGTTGCCCTCAGGGAGGTTACAATCTTAACAGCGGAGACTCATTTCTTTTTCTTCTTTTTTTTTTTTACAAATGGTAATAATAATGGTATTTTTTTAAGTGTTTACTGTGCACCAGGAATAGTATTAAGCGCTGAGCTGAATACAAGCAAATCGGGCTGGACAGAGTCCCTGTCCCACGTGAGGCTCCCAATCTCAATCCCCATTTTCCAGATGAGGAAAATGAGGCCCAGAGAAGTGAAGCAACTTGCCCAAGGTCACACAGCAGACAAGTGGCGAGGAAGGGATTAGAACTCATGGCCTTCTGACTCCTAGGCCTGGGCTCTATCCACTAGGCCCCATTTGGAACAACTTCAGGAAACTGGAATCAAAAAGCGATGATTCTCTCTTGGACATTTAAAAGAAAAAAAACGTACCTATCCTCCAAAATCCATTTTTCTTTTTTTGCTCAAAAAGCTCTGACATCCATCACAGAACTGGTCAATACAAGATCGATTATCCCTGCCCAGTAACTGCTTCAAAGTGCTTGAGTTGCCTCACAGTTGGAATATATAGGTGGTCCCCATTTTTTGTCGTGGAACAACCTCACCGAAAGCAGAGGAAGTTTAGGGAAGTTTCATGCGCTGATTTCCCCAGCACAGCTATTTATATTAAAAAGTGGAGTTGCCCTAGCAACTGCCAAAGAGGATTACTGTAGTGTCTCGGATCTGCCCGGATGCCTTTTCGTTCAAAACTCATAACCGCTGTGTCAGACAAACAGGCGAAAATCAGGGAACGGGACCCGAGCTGAAAACGCTTACCTCTCTGAATGGGCGTGTGTGATCTTCAGAGGTCTTTTCAATCTAGAAATCAACCCACATTCCCTTTCAGTTGGAACAGTCTAGAAAAATTAATTGCTCTGTTTGTTCTCTGGTTCCCTCTTGAAAATAATTGACCTAGTTTTCTACGTAAGTCGGGAGACTATAAATTCGTTGACTTGAGAACCGTTCATTTCCTAGTTTAGTCGCCTTCCATTAAAGTGTCCATTTGTCAGAAATTCTACCCCCGGGACCCCCAGATGTTGAAGTGGCTAGAGCCTGGGCCTGGGAGCCAAAGGTCATGGGTTCTAACCCTGGCTCCGCCACTCGTGTGCTGTGTGACTTTGGGAAAGTCACTTCACTTCTCTGGGCCTCAGTTCCCTCATCTGTAGAAGAGGGGTTGAGACTGTGAGCCCCAGATAGGACAGGGACTATGAGACTGTAAACCTCCATGGGACAACCTGGTCACCTTGTAACCTCCCCAGTGCTTAGAACAGTGCTTTGCACATAGTAAGTGCTTAATAAATGTCATTATTATTATTAATATTATGATGATGATGATGATTATGACAAGCAAATGAGTTGGACACAGTCCCTGTCCCACGTGGGGCTCACGGTCTCAATCCCCATAATAATAATGATGGTATTTGTTTAGTGCTTACTATGTGCCAGGCACTGTTCTAAGCCCTGGGGTGGATACAAGCAATTTGGATTGGACAGGGTCCTTGTCCCATGTGGGGCTCCCAGTCGCAATCCCCATTTGACAGATGAGGTAACTGAGGACCAGAGAAATGAAATGACATCCCCAAGGTCACACAGCAGACAAGTGGTGGAGTCAGGATTAGAACCCGTAACCTTCTAATTCCCAGGTCATTGTTCTAGCCACTATGCCATACTGCTTCTCTGTCCTTTGACCCCCCCCATGCCTGACACCCTACAACTCCTTCCTCCTAGTGACAGTCCTTGCTTTGTACCCCAAATGTCCCGAGTTTTAAAATATTCCCCAGACCAGGGCACTTATGTAGGCCAAATCCAGCTCCTAGGCTGAACGGTGGCAGTGTAGCCTAATGTTAACAGCATGGAAGAGGGAATTGGGAGACTCAAGTTCTCATCTTTGATCCCATTGTAATCTACTATGTGTCCTTGGGCAAGTTGCTTAACCTCTACAGAAGCAGACAAGTCTTCTCCTAGACTGTGAGCCTGCTGTTGGATAGGGACCGTCTCTATATGTTGCCAACTTGTACTTCCCAAGCGCTTAGTACAGTGCTCTGCACACAGTAAGCACTCAATAAATATGATTGAATGAATGAATGAATGAACCTCTCTGAGCCTCCATCTCGTCCTCAGTGAAAGAGAGAGAAGATAGATTGAGAGTCCCATGTGGGGCACAGGGCCTGAGTTACATCTGAATCTGTCTCCAGCCCAACATTTAACAGAGCACTTTGGCATGTAGGAAGCACCTAATCAATACCATAATTATTAACACTGACTACCAGGACTTTAAAAAATGTTTAAAGGGCTGTCAAAATTTATTCATAATTCGATGTTCTCCAGGTTAGAAGAGGTCGTTGGTGGTGGGTGAGGTTTTATTGGTATGTCTGGATGTGGCTGAAAAGACCATCGTCTGTCTGACACGATGCTAACCTTCTCACTGTGTTTCTGTCTCGTCTATCTCATCACCAACCCCTCTCCCACGTCCTGCCTCTGGCCTGGAACGCCCTCCATCCTCAAATCCGACAGACAATGACCCACCCCTCCTTTCAAAGCCTTATTGAAGGCCCTTCTCCTCCAAGAGGCCTTCCCTGACTAAGCCCCCCTTTCATCTTCTCCCACTCCCTTCTACATCACCCCGACTTGCTCCCTCTATCCATCCCCCCTCCCAACCCCAGGGCAATTATGTCCATATCTGTCATTTATTTATTTCTATTAACACCCGTCTCCCCCTCTGGACCGTAAGCTCGTTTTGGGCAGGGAATGTGTCCATTTATTGTTGTAGCATACACTCCCAAGCTGTTAGTATGGTGCTGTACATGCAGTAAGCACTCAATAAATATGATGGACTGAATAATAATAATGATGGTATTTGTTAAGCACTTACTATGTGCCAAGCACTGTTCTAAGAACTGGGGTGGATACAAGGTAATCAGGTAGTCCCACGTGGGTCTCACAGTCTTAATCCCCATTTTACAGATGAGGTAACTGAGGCACAAAGAAGTTAAGTGGCTCGCCCAAGGTCACAAAGAAAACAAGTGGCAGAGCCGGGATTAGAACCCACGTCTTCTGGCTTCCAAGCCCCTGATCCTTCTGCTAAGCCACTCTGTCTGAATTCATTCATTCAATCGTATTTATTGAGTGCTTACTGTCTGAATGACTGACAGTCCCTAATACATCATGTTCAGGGTCAATTCCTGCTGCCCTGTTGCACTTGTGCTTTAAGATGCCTGGATCCGTCTTCGTTTTTGCTCCTCGGAGCAATTCCCGAATTCTCTGCTCGGAGAGGGTGCAACCCTCTCCGATCTCAACTTGCCGAGCGAGAGGTCTATTAGGAACCTCGGGAAGAGTCCTCGACAATGTTGGAGATGCGCCATATTCATTCTCCAACCACATACATTTCCAAGACCCCAGCCCCCAGTAGTGATAAAACCTGCATTACTGTGGATTTAGGCCTTTTGATGGATGGGGGTAATTCCATCATAGAGGGGATTTGGGGTGGGAGAGAGGCGGTGTTTTTTTTTCTTCCCTACTTTTATAATCTCCAACATTATTATATTCCCATCAATGGATAATGATTAAGAGACGTGCTTGTAAATACCAGCGTTGCCGGAGGCTGGCGTAGCTAGCCTCTGGCTGAGTGCTTAATGGCGAGTTAGCAGTAATTTGTAATGGGGTGTTCCCCCCTCCACGTGCATTAATTGCCTTGATGAGTAGAAAAACAATGTGGAGGTACTTAATGTACTGAGCCTTGTTTGCAAATAATAGTTCCTTCTCCCACTGGCTGGGTTTCTCCGATATGAAGAACCCCGATTTGCACCATGCGGATTTTCGAGGGACGGTGATGCTCTTTGTTTTCTGAGAAGCTAGAATTCTTTCTGCCCTTCTGGAGTTAAATTCCATTGTGAGAAGCATCAGGAGCAGTTTTTTTGCATGCTTGGGTGGGATGGAACCAAGGCAGGAAAAACGTGTTTTATGTTTCCCTAGATAAAATATGGTATATTTCTTCCAAGATTGATGTCAATACCCTATCTTTATGATGAGTAGAGCAAGGAGTCACAAGCAATGTACACTCTGGGAGATTTACTACACCTTCAGAGCTTTAACTATTCCACCCCACTTCAATGGCTTGTGAACTGTTTTAATTATTTCTCAAGGATGGATCAAACTTATTTTAGAAAAAATTAGTCCAAGAGCGAGAATCGATTCTCCCGGGAGAAGCCGTCTTTGGCTCCTTTTAAGTGGAGCATTCTTTTTTATTATTTTCACTGCGATTCCCACTGTTTCGATTTATTAATTCGACGCGATCCATTCGTTAAAGCAACGAGAGGGACTTAGGAATTTTCGAGTCCTCCGTCCTCAGGAGAAAGCCTGAGAGATGATTTTGATTTGATCTAAGTTTGAATGGTCACGTCCTGGCAACAGCTGATGAATCCTTAGACTGGAAGCTCGTTATGGGCGGGTAACGTGTCTGCCGATTCTGTCATATTGTACTCTCCCAAGCGCTTAGTACAATGTTCTGCACATAGTAAGCGCTCAGTAAATACCACTGATTGATTGATTGAATCCTGACTGCTTCCACGTATGTATTTGGTCACTCAGTCTATCCCAGCGCTTATTACAGTGCTTGGCACATAGCCAAGTGCTTAATAAATGCCAGAATTATTGTTACAATAGAGTTAGTAGACATGATTTCCTCCCCATCAAGGTGCTTACAGGTTACTCTGTGCAGAGCAGTCATTCAGAGAATTTAGAGAAGCAGTGTGGCTCAGTGGAAAGAGCCCGGGCTTTGGAGGCAGAGGTCAAGGGTTCAAATCCCGGCTCTGCCAATTGTCAGCTGTGTGACTGTGGGCAAGTCACTTAACTTCTCTGTGCCTCAGTTACCTCATCTGTAAAATGGGGATTAAGACTGTGAGCCCCATGTGGGACACCTAATCACCTTGTATCTCCCCAGTGCTTAGAACCGTGCTTTGCACACAGTAAGCACTTAACAAATACCATTATTATTATTATTATTATTATTATTCACAACCATGACTTCAGCTAACCACCTCTATGTGAATGATTCCCAAATCTTCATCTCCAACCCGGATCTCTCCTCTTCTCTGCCATCTCACATTTCGTCCTGCCTTCAGGACATCTCTACTTGGATAACCTACTGAAACCTCAAACTCAACAAGTCCAAAACTGAATTCCTCATGTTCCCACTCAAATCCAGTCCTCCCCGTGTCTTTCCCATCACCATAGATGGAATCTCCTTCCTCCCTGTTTTACAAGCCTGGAACCTTGGCAACATCCGCAGTTTTTCTCTCTCATTCAACGCACATATTCAGTCCATTACCAAATCCTGTCGATCCCGTGGCTCACTGGAAAGAGCCCGGGCTTTGGAGTCAGAGGTTGTGGGTTCAAATCCTGGCTCTGCCAACTGTCAGCTGTGTGACTTTGGGCAAGTCACTTGACTTCTCTGGGCCTCAGTTACCTCATCTGTAAAATGGGGATTAAGACTGTGAGCCCTCTGTGGGACAACCTGATCACCTTGTAACCTCCTCAGCGCTTAGAACAGTGCTTTGCACCTAGTAAGCGCTTAATAAATGACATTATTATTATTATAAAATCTTCCCTCTCCTCTCCACCCTAATTGCTACTAGGCTGATGCAGAAACCTATACTAGCCACCTTGACTACTGTGGCTCAGTGGAAAGAGCATGGGTTTTGGAGTCAGAGGTCATGGGTTCAAATCCCGGCTCAGCCAATTGTCAGCTGTGTGACTTTGGGCAAGTCACTTAACTTCTCTGAGCCTCAGTTACCTCATCTGTAAAATGGGGATTAAGACCGTGAGCCCCCTGTGGGACAACCTGATCACTTTGTAACCTCCCCAGTGCTTAGAACAGTGCTTTGCACATAGTAAGTGCTTAATAAATGTCATCATTATTACTATCATTATTAACTGTATCACTCCACTGGCCAGATCATATTTCTACAAAAACGTTCAGTCCACAACTCCCACTTAACTTCTCTATGCCTCAGTTACCTCATCCATAAAATGGGGATTAAGATTGTGAGCCCCCTGTGGGACAACCTGATCACCTTGTATCCTCCCCAGCACTTAGAACAGTGCTTTGCACATAGTAAGCACTTCACAAATACCAAAAGTATTGTTATTATCTCCCCATTCCTCAAGAACCTCCAGTGGGTGCCCATCCAACTCTGCACCAAACAGAAACTCCTCACCATCGGCTTTAAAGCCCTCAATCATCACATTCATTCATTCAATAATATTTATTGGGCGCTTACTGTGTGCAGAGCATTGTAGTAAGCACTTGGAAAGTACAATTTGGCAACAAATATCGACAATCTCTACCCAACAACAGACTCACCGTCCCAACCTCCCTCCCATTTTATTTACCTCACTGATTTCTTACTACAACACAGCCTGCCCTTTCCTTCCTCTTTCCTTCATGCTCCATCCTTCCCCTGGTTATAGACATTCCCCCGGGCTCTCACTACAGATGCTCATGTAGCTACAGAATCCTGTGGTCACCCAGGATTGGTTGTGAGTCACTTAAGTTCCTCTGTGCCTCAGTTTCCTCAACTGGAAAATGGCGATTCAATACCTGTTCTCCCTACTTAGACTGTGAGCCCCCGGTGGAACCTTAATCCTCTTGTGTCTTTCATTCATTCATTCATTCAATCGTATTTATTGAGTGCATACTGCATGCAAAGCACTGTACCGATCCTTGGAAGAGTACAACACCACAATAAACAGTCACATTCCCTGCCTACAGCGAGCTTACAGTGTAGAGTCGGGGAGATGGACAGCAATACAAGTAAATAAAATTACAGATATGTATAGAAATGCTGTGGGGTTCGGAGGGGGAATAGCAAAGCGAGTAAGTCAGGGTGATGCAGAAGGGGGTGGGAGAAGAGAAAAAATGGGGCTTAGTCAGGGAAGGCTTCTTGGAGGAGATGGGCCTTCAGTAAGGCTTTGAAAGAGGGGAGAGTAATCATTTGTCAGGCTTGAGGAGGGAGCGCATCCCAGGCCAGAGGCAGGATGTGGAAGAGAGGTTGGCGGCCCGATAGACAAGACGGAGGGACAGATGATGATGATGATGAGTGAGAAGGTTGCATCAGAGGAAAGAAATGTGAGGGCTGGATTGCAGTAGGAGAGTAGGGAGGTGAGGTAGGAGGGGGAGAGGGGATGGAGGGCTTTAAAGCCGACCACGAGGAATTTATGTTTGATGCAGAGGTGGATAGGCAACCACTGGAGTCTTCTGAGGAGCGGGGTGACATGTCCTGGATGTGTTGGTAGAAAAATGATCTGGGCAGCTGAGTGAAGTATGGACTGCAGTGGGGAGAGACAGGAGGCTTGGTGGTCAGTAATGAAGCTGATGCAGTAATCCAGATGGGATAGGATGACCCCACCGATTAATACAGTATGGAAAACATAGTAAGAGCTTAACAAATACCTTAAATGATAATTATAATAATAATAACAAAGAGCAGAAGTGTTCTTATGAGGGAGAGAATAGGGAGAACTCTCTTTCGAAGCTGTTAATTTTTACCCTTATCTCACCTGTCTCCCTCTCTCTTCCTTCTTTCCTCTCTCAGTAAGAAGTGAGCAGAAATGAAACCCTGCCACTTTTCTGATGTGCGGCCTTGGGCAAGTCACTACCTTCTCGGTGCCTCAGTTCCCTCATCTGTAAAACAGGGATTAAGACTGTAAGCCCCGGTGTGAGACAGGGACTGTGACCAATCCCATTATCTTGTATGTACCCCAGCATTTAGAACAGTCCCTGGCACAGAGTAAGTGCTGAACAGATACCATAATTATGAATTATTATTATTTGAAAGAAGAACTGCTTCTCAAAACCTCTCTCTTCTTAATATACCTTGTGTAGTGCTGCAGAACACTATGGGAAATTGAACCGTGCCCCCGTAAAACACTAAGGCCACCTCTGATGGTCACCGGATTGAATTCGGTGAACCCACAGAGTCAATGACGAACCTCTCAGCCTTCAAATTAGGCTGGGGGCAATGTTGTCCCACCTCCCCAAAAGGGTCTCCTGACCTTTGACCTCTGTGGTCTCAGCCTGTGCTCCCCGCTGAGGCCCTGAATATTAAGAGGAGTCCAAGAAATGGAAATAAACCTTATTCAAGTGGCCTATAAAAAGGAGACATTTAGGAACTTCTGACTTTTGAAAATGGTTTATCCTCCTCGGTTCCTCTATAAACTTTTAATATCACAAGCCATCAGGTACCTAAAATAAAGAAAAAATGACATAGCGGTAACACCGGGTTTTTTCGTTTTTTTTGTTTTTTCATTTATGAAAATAGTTCCAGTGTTTGCTTCCTCCAAAAATAATGAAATCCCCAGTCATGGATTTATAGTCCTCTTTAGAATTATAGTCTCTCCCTCCTCCTTCCTCTCCCCAAACGTTGCTTTATGCTGATATAAACTTTTTGAAGATGCGGTCAGGCCCAGAGTCCAGAATAGCAACCCCTATTTATTCTTTCATTCAATCATATTTATTGAGTGCTTACTGTGTGCAGAGCACTGTACTAAGCGCTTGGGAAGTACAAGTTGGCAACAAATAGAGATGGTCCCTACCCAACAGCGGGCTCACAGGGGCTCACACCCCTAGAGTTGTGAAAGAGCTCCCTATTTCTCCTAAGAGCATGTTGGCTTTGAAGCGGGAATTATAACCATACAAATGCAGATAGTGTTTAATAATAATAATAATGGTATTTGTTAAGCTCTTATTATGTGCCAAGCACTGTTCTAAGCACTGGGGAGATACAAGGTAATCAGGTTGTCCCACTTGGGGGTCACAGTCTTAATCCCCATTTTACAGATGAGGGAACTGAGGCCCAGAGAAGTTAAGTGCCTTGCCCAAAGTCACACAGCTGACAAGTGGCGGAGCCGGGATGAGAACCCACATCCTCTGACTCCTAAGCCCAGGCACTTTCCACTGAGCCACGCTGCTTCGCTGTTCGGTGTGGCTTGAGTTAAGCCAGTTGTTGGGTAGGGATTGTCCCTATCTGTTGCCAAATTGTACTTTCCAAGCCCTTAGTACAGTGCTCTGCACACAGTAAGCGCTCAATAAATATGACTGAATGAATGAATCCAGGAAATGCGACAATGCAGCTGACTGGATCCCCCATATCCTGTCACTCCATTTCTTCGACAAGATCCAGGAGAACGGCTCTGAGGAACCAGACAATCATCAAAACCAGCAGTCACCTAGGAGGTAGTGAAACATCCAGATGAGGTTTCATAAGCGCTTAGTACAGTGCTCTGCACACAGTAAGCGCTCAATAAATATGGTTGAATGAATTTCTCTCAGGGAGTTAGTGGAACAATGCCGTAGAAGCAGCATGGCCTGCTGGATAGAACACGGTCCTGGGAGTCAGAAGGACCTGGGTTCTCCTCAAAAATCTCCAGTGGCTACCAATCAATCAATCAATCAATCGTATTTATTGAGCGCTTACTATGTGCAGAGCACTGTACTAAGCGCTTGGGAAGTACAAATTGGCAACACATAGAGACCGTCCCTACCCAACAGTGGGCTCACAGTCTAAAAGGGGGAGACAGAGAACAGAACCAAACATACCAACAAAATAAAATAAATAGGATAGAAATGTACAAGTAAAATAAATAAATAAATAAATAAATAGAGTAATAAATATGTACAACCACATATACATATATACAGGTGCTGTGGGGAAGGGAAGGAGGTAAGATGGGGGGATGGAGAGGGGGACGAGGGGGAGAGGAAGGAAGGGGCTCAGCATCAGGCAGAAACTCCTCACCCTGGGCTTCAAGGCTGTCCATCACCTCACCCCCTCTTACCTCACCTCCCTTCTCTCCTTCTACAGCCCAGCCCACACCCTCCACTCCCCTGCTGCTAATCTCCTCACAGTGCCTCGTTCTCACCTGTTCCGCCTTCGACCCCCGGCCCACGTCATCCCCCTGGCCTGAAATGCCCTCCCTCTGCCCATCCGCCAAGCTAGCTCTCTTCCTCCCTTCAAGGCCCTACTGAGAGCTCACCTCCACCAGGAGGCCTTCCCAGACTGAGCCCCTTCCTTCCTCTCCCCCTTGTCCTCCTCTCCATCCCCCCCATCTTACCTCCTTCCCTTCCCCACAGCACCTGTATATATGGATATATGTTTGTACATATTTATTACTCTATTTATTTATTTATTTTACTTGTACATATCTATTCTATTTATTTTATTTTGTTAGTATGTTTGGTTTTGTTCTCTGTCTCCCCCTTTTAGGCTGTGAGCCCACTGTTGGGTAGGGACTGTCTCTATATGTTGCCAATTTGTACTTCCCAAGCACTTAGTACAGTGCTCTGCACACAGTAAGCACTCAATAAATACAATTGATTGATTGATTGATTGATTGAATAAGCATTTCAAAATTGCCATCATTATTATTACTATTATTATTATTACCCATGCTTGCTGTGGGGATGGGAGGGAGGAGGAATGAAGGAGCAAGTCAGAGTGGCACAGAAGGGAGTGGGAGAAGAGGAAAGGGGCAGGGGAGCTTAGTCAGGGAAGGCCTCTTGGAGGAGATGGGCCTTCAGTAAGGCTTTGAACAGGGGGGAGAGTCATTATCCGGCAGATTTGAGGAAGGAGGGCTTTCTGGACCAGAGGCAGGACATAGGTGAGAGGTCAGCGGTGAAATAGAGGAGATCGGGATGCAGTGAGGTTAGCAGGAGAGGAAGGTAAAAGGCACAATTCCCACCCTCATCTTCCCTCCACAGTCTAATCTTGACTGCTATTAGCCACCTCCTCCTCTCCTCACCTCTGGTCTGGGTACTTCCTTTAGAGTTAATAATAACAATAATAATAACAATTGTGGTGTTTGTTAAGCACTTACTATGTACCAAGCACTGTTCGAAGCACTGGGATAGATACAAGGTAATCAAGATGTCCTGGGTGGGGCACACAGTCTTAATCCCCATTTTACAGTTGAGGTCACTGAGGCACAGAAAAGTGAAGCGGCTTGCCCAAGGTCACAGAGCAGACGAGTGGCAGAGCCGGGATTTAGAACCCACATCCTCTGACTCCCCCTGCCAGGTTAGGTCCAAAACAGACAAGATGTCTAAGTCCAGGGAACCGAGTTAACTCCATCCGTCCCTTCTGCCCCATCCCTTTTTAGACTGTGAGCCCACTTTTTAGACTGTCAGCCCACTGTTGGGTAGGGACTGTCTCTATATGTTGCTATTTTGTACTTCCCAAGCGCTTAGTACAGTTCTCTGCACACAGTAAGCGCTCAATAAATATGATTGATTGATTCTGCCCAAGGCACGAGGTAAGCAAGTTGGGAAATGGCACTGAGATTTCTCCCTCGGCCCCTGACGGTCTCGCAGCCGTCTCTGCTCCTCTTCACCTTATCTTCCTGCTGAAGTCTCCTCAAAAAGATGCCTCCTCCTTAATGATTTCCCCTTCCCCACATCTCCAGTGGTTTTTCCCCAATCCCAGATATTTGGATTGATTCTGCTCGGTATTTTCTTTTCCCTTTCCCATCCTGCATCCGGGCACGTTTCAATCAGCGCGGTAAGTGCTTTGAAGGGGGAGAGGGCCTTTAAGTGAATCGATACTTGTTCATCATCAACTTGGCCTTCTTCCTGAAACTGGGGGTTTCCCTACCCCCCACCCCCTGGACCATTTTCCAGGGATTCCCTGGATGGACTACCAGCCCTGGCTCCAGGGTCCTCCATATCACTTTATCCATTTATCACGATGAACGGTTCCAATTTCACTCAGGTGGATCTCGCTTGCCACCGGGAAAATGCTCTCTAACCACGGTGATGGATAGGATAAAGTTCGTTCATCTTCCATGGAGGATGAGACAATGGGTAGATGGAAACAAAGAGAAAATCCTACCTTCTAGGGGTTTATAAACCTGGTATTTTAAAAAACAAAAATTTACTGGTAATTATTCAGTGCTTACTAGGTGCCATGCCAGCGTACTTACTCATAGCTTACTATGTGCAGACAACAGGGCTCGCAGTCCTAATCCTCATTTTACATATGAGGTAACTGAAGTCCAGAGAGGTGAAGTGACTTGCCTAAGGTCACACAGCAGATAAGTGGTGGAGCCGGGATTAGAACCCAGGTCCTTCTGACTCCCAAGCTCTTGTTCTCGTAGACAGTAAGCCCAATGTGGGACAGGAACTGTGTTTGACCTGATTAACTTGTATCTACTGGAGTGTTTAGTATAGTGTGTGGTGTACAATAAGCACTTAATAAATACCACAGTCATTCATTCATTCATTCAGTCGTATTTATTGTTCAGTTATAAATATGTTGTTCAAATATTTTGAACAAATATACAAATTGTTATATAATATATATATGTTCAATATAATATATATTAAACAAATATATTGTTCAAATATAAATTGTTCAGTTATAAATTACAAATATGCTCACTGACCATATTTATAATCATATTCAATCATTATCATAATAGTGATATTTGTAAAGCACTTACTATGAGTCAAGCGCTGTTCTAAGCCCTGGAGCAGAAACAAAATAATCGAGTTGGACACAGTCCCTGTCCCACATGGGGCTCACGGTCTTTTTATTTTTTATTTTTTTGGTATTCGTTAAGTACTCATTATGTGCCAGGCACTGTACTAAGTGCTGGGGTAGATACAAGGCTAATCTGGTGGGACACAGTCCCTGCCCACAAGGAGCTCAGAATCTTAATCCCATTTTACTGATGAGGGAACTGAGGCCCAGAGAAGTGAAGTGACTTGCCCAAGGTCACACAGAAGACAGGGGGGAAGAGCCAGGATTAGAACCCAAGTCTTTTTGACTCCCAGTGTAATTCATTTTACCTACTAGACTGTGTTAACCCTCTCCATCCCCTTCCTGATTTTGCAGGTTTTTATCACTGTCCCTCTCAACCTGCATCTTTTCAGACTGGAACCAATCAAGCAGCCAATCAATCGTTCTTTTTGAATACTTACTGTGTGGGCACTTAGAAGAGTTCAATACTATTAGGAGATATGATGATGATGATGATGATGGCATTTGTTAAGTGCTTACTATGTGCAAAGCACTGTTCTAAGCACTGGGGGATACAAGGTGATCAGGTTGTCCCACGTGGGTCTCACAGTCTTAATCCCCATTTTACAGATGAGGGAACTGAGGCCCAGAGAAGTGAAGTGACTTGCCCAAAGTCACACAGCTGACAATTGGCGGAGCCGGGATTTGAACCCATGACCTCTGACTCCAAAGCCCGGGCTCTTTCCATTGAGCCACACTGCTTCTCTCTTAACCTTTGAGTCTGTAGTAATAATATTAATAAAAATGATGATGGTGTTTATTAAGCACATTGTCTAATTGTGAAGCAGCATGGCCTAGGGGATAGAAGCCAGGCCTGGGGGCCAGAGGACGTGGGTCCTAATCTTGGCTCCATCACTTGTCTGCAGTGTGACCCGGGGCAAGTTACTTCACTTCTCTGTCCCTCAGTTCCCTCATCTGTAAAATGGGGATGAAGACTGTGAGTCGGAGCTGAGATTAATAATAATAATGGCACTTATTACGCACTTACTATGTGCAAAGCACTGTTCTAAGTGCTGGGGAGGTTACAAGGTGATGAGGTTGTCCCACGTGGGGCTCACAGTCTTAATCCCCATTTTACAGATGAGGTAACTGAGGCAAAGAGAAGTGAAGTGACTTGCCCAAAGTCACACAGCTGACAAGTGGCGGAGCCAGGATTTGAACCCCTGACCTCTGACTCCAAAGCCCATGCTCTTTCCACTGAGGCACGCTACTTCTCATCCAAGATTAGAATCCAAGTTTCAATCCATCGATCAATCAATCATATTCATTATCCAAACAGTACAGTGCTTTGCACACAGTAAGTGCTCATATTGAATGAAAGAATTGAGCACTTACTGAGTGCAGAGCACTATTCTAAGCACTTGGGAGAGGACGACGTAACCCTAGAGTTACTTTCCCACGGAGTTCTGTGATCTTTCCAGTGAGCCGTACACTTTCCAGTAAAATGAAATTATTTGCAGAGCAATGAGGAACAATAATTAAATATATGGTCAAATAAATGTTTCTATGTCAGTGTTGAAGACAGGGAAAAATAAGGCCATAAAGGCTTGAGGGGATTAATGGGTTTCCATGATTTGGAGTCATGGAGAAACAGCATGGTCCAGTGGAGACAGCGCTGTTCTAGGAGTCAGGGGACCTGGGTTCTAATCCGGGCTTGACCACAATGTCTGCTGTGTGAGGGATCTAGGTCATCTCATGTCTCTGGGCCTCAGTTTCCTCACTTGTAAAATGGGGATTCGATACCTGGTCTTCCTCCCTCTGAGACCATAATAATAATAATAATAATAATGGCATTTATTAAGTGCTTACTATGTGCAAAGCACTGTTCTAAGTGCTGGGGAGGTTACAAGGTGAGTGAACCCCAAGTAGGGACAGGGATCGCGTCCTACCGATTATCCCGGATCTACCCCAGCGCTTAATACAGTGCTTAGGAGAAGCAGCACGGCAGACTGGTTAGGGCCCGGGGCTGGGAGTCAGAAAGTCATGGGGTCCAATCCTGTCTCCGCCCCTTGTCTGCTGTGTGACCTTGGACAAGTCATTTCACTTCTCTGGGCCTCAGTTCCCTCATCTGTAAAAGGGGGAATGAGACCGTGAGCCCCACTTACACATCTATTCTATTTATTTTATTTTGTTAGTATGTTTGGTTTTGTCCTCTGTCTCCCCCTTTTAGACTGTGAGCCCACTGTTGGGTAGGGACTGTCTCTATATATTGCCAACTTGTACTTCCCAAGCACTTAGTACAGTGCTCTGCACACAGTAAGCGCTCAATAAATATGATTGATGATGATGATGATGACAGGGACTGTGTCCAACCCGATTTGCTTGTATCCACACCACCACTTAGTACAGTGCCTCCCACATAATAACTGCTTACCGAAAACGAGAATTATTATTAATATTATTATTCATTCTTTCAATTGTTTTTATTGAGCACTTCCCATGTGCAAATGCACTGTACTAAGTGCTTCGGAAAGTCCAGTACAGCAACAGAGAAGGAGTAAGCGCTTAACTGATACCATAATTATTATTATTAGCATGGTTTAGTGACAAGAGCATGGACTCGGGAGTCAGAGGTCATGAGTTCAAATCCTGCTCTGCCACTTATCAGCTGTGTGACCTTAGGCAAGTCACTTAACTTCTCTGGGCCTCAGTTCCCTCATCTGTGAAATGGGGATGAAGACTGTGAGCCCCACGTGGGACAACCTGATTCCCTGTCTCTACCCCGGTGCTTAGAACAGTGCTTGGCACATAGTAAGCACTTAACAAATACCACCATTATTACTGTTATTAACAAAGTACTTGGCACATAGTAAGTGCTTAACAAATACCACAATAAATTGCCATTAGAGAAGCACAGTGTGGCTCAATGGAAGGAGCCTGTGGGCTTTGAAGTGAGAGGTCACGGGTTCAAATCCCAGCTCCACCAATTGTCAGCTGTGTGACTTTGGGCAAGTCACTTTACTTCTCTGTGCCTCAGTTACCTCATCTGTAAAATGGGGATTAAGACTGTGAACCCCCCGTGGGACAAACTGATCACCTTGTAACCTCCCCGGTGCTTAGAACAGTGCTTTGCACGTAGTAAGTGCTTAATAAATGCCATTATTATTATTATTATTATTATTATTATTATTATTATTACCATTATCACAGAAAGGCTTTTATTCTGGGGATGTTGTGAGCTGCCTGATGCAGGGAGGGAGAGATTTCCAAGCCTGGGCTGGGGGCGGCCAACAGGGTTACCGAAAGAGGGGAGAGAGGATAGATTGTCGAGAGCGAGGGATGGCTAAGGGGTCTGCTTGAATCTTGGCAGGTTTTGTAATTCATTAATTCATTCAATCGTGTTTATTGAGAGCTTACCGCGTGTAGAGTGCTGTACTAAGCACTCGGAAAGTACAGTTAGGCAACGGATAGAGACAGTCCCTATCCAATAATAATAATAGTAATGATGGCATTTATTAAACACTTACTATGTGCAAAGCACTGTTCTAAGCGCTGGAGAGGTTTCAAGGTGATCAGGTTGTCCCACAGGGGGCTCACAATCTTAATCCCCATTTTACAGATGAGGGAACTGAGGCCCCGAGAAGTGAAGTGACTTGCCCAAAGTCACACAGCTGACAATTGGTAGAGCTGGGATTCGAACCCATGAACTCTGACTCCAAAGCCCGGGCTCTTTCCACTGAGCCGTGCTGCTTCCCCCAACAATGGGCTCACGGTCTAGAAGGGGGAGACAGACAACAAAACAAAACAAGTAGACAGGCGTCGATACCATCCAAACAGATAAATAGAATTATAGATAGCACATAATGAATAAAATAGAAGAAATATAAACAAATATGCACAAGTGCTGTAGGGAGGGGAAGGGGGTAGGGCAGAGGGAGGGAGTGGGGGCAATGGGGAGGGGGGGAAACGTAAGCGAGGTGTCGGACAAAGAAGAAATCGGTGTGTTGTGATGTGCAGACATTTCCTCCCATGCTGTTGAAGGCACGATTCTGCCCTGCTCCTCTCAGAGGGTCAGGAAAGCTTGATTCTCCTAATTGATTCATCATTTATCCTTCCCAAAGGCGAAGCTAATAAACGATTGTATTGATCGCGGTTGGTTCTCCCAGACATGCCAAGGAGCCTCCCTGAGACGGGACTAATCAGTCAATCAATCAATGGCATTAATTGAGCACGAGCTGTCTGCAGAGCGCTTGTACTGAGCGCCTGGGAGAGTGCAATGTAACAGTTGTGAGATGCGTTCCATCAATTAATCAATCGTAATTATCGAGGGCTTACCGTGTGCAGAGCACCGTACTGAGCATTTGGGAGAGTGCAATATAACTGAGTTGGTAGATATGTTCCATCAATCAATCGCACTTATTGAGCGCTTATTCTGTCCAAAGCACTGTACTAAACACTTGGGAGAGTGCAATAGAACAGGGTTGGCCAGATATGTTCAGTCAATCAGTCATACTTATTAAGTGCTTGGAAAGTGCTTAGGACAGAGCACTGTCCTAAGGGCTTAAGAGAGTAACAGTAATAATAATAATGGCATTTATTAAGCACTTACTATGTGCAAAGCACTGTTCTAAGCGCTGGGGAGGTTACAAGGTGATCAAGTTGTCCCACATGGGGCTCACAGTCTTAATCTCCATTTTACAGATGAGTACACTGTGACAATGATGATGATGTTGATGGCATTTGTGAAGCGCTTACTTTGTGCCAAGCACTGTTCTAAGAGCTGGGGTAGATACAAGGTAATCAGGCTGTCCCACATGGGGCTCACAGTCTTCATCCCCATTTCACAGATGAGGTAACTGAGGCACAGAGAAGATAAGTTACTTGCCCAAAGTCACACAGCTAATAAGTGGCAGAGTGGGGATTAGAACCCACGACCTCTGACTTCCAAGCCTGGGCTCTTTCCACTAAGCCACGCTGCTTCTATAACAATCAACGGACCCATTTCCTGCCCACAGTGAGCTCACAGTCTAAAGGGGAAGACAGACACTGATTCTCCCCCTTTTAGACTGTGAGCCCACTGTTGGGAAGGGACTGTCTCTACATGTTGCCAATTTGTACTTCCCAAGCGCTTAGTACAGTGCTCTGCACATAGTAAGCGCTCAATAAATACGATCGATGATGATGATGATGATGATTAATAAAAAAATGACAGATCTGGACATAAGTGCTGTGGGGCTGAGGAAGGGGTCAATATCAAGTGACCGAAAGAGACAGATTCAAGTGCATAAATGACACAGAAGGGAGAGGGGACTGGGGAAAATAATAATAATAATAATGATGGTTTTTGTTAAGCACTTACTATGTGTCAAGCTCTGTTTTAAGCACTGGGGTAGATACAAGGTAATAAGGTTGTCCCACATGGGGCTCACAGTCATCATCATCATCATCAATCGTATTTATTGAGCGCTTACTATGTGCAGAGCACTGTACTAAGTGCTTGGGAAGTACAAATTGGCAACATATAGAGACAGTCCCTACCCAACAGTGGGTTCACAATCTAAAAGGGGGAGACAGAGAACAAAACCAAACATACTAACAAAATAAAATAAATAGAATCTTCATCCCTATTTTGCAGATGAGGTAACTGAGGCCCAGAGAAGCAAAGTGACTTGTCCAAAGTCACACAGCTGACAAGTGGCGGAGTTGGAATTGGAACCCATGTTAATAATAGTAATAATAAAAGCCCAAGTCCGGGCTTTTTCCACTAACCACGCTGCTTCTCGGGGAAAGCCTCTTGGAGGAGATGTGACTTTAATAAGGCTTTGAAGTTGGAGAGAGTGGAGCGGATATGGAGGGGAAAGGAGTCCCAGGCCCGATGAAGGGGTTGGAAAGGAGATAGATGAAATCGTAGCACAGTGAGCAGGCTGGCTCTGAAGGAGCCAAGCGTGGTAGGAACTTTCTGCCTTTTTTTATCTCGGTGCCTGGAAGAAGCCTCTTATTTTTTATGCATAAATGTTTTGGCTACAGCTTTAGACCCAGAAGCTCTCCAGGAATACGGTCGAGATTCTTTAAGGAATAAATACCCCTCAGAAATCATTGTTCCGATGATAATGACAACAGATGTATGGTGTAAACAGCCTACTTTCATTGCCTGACCTCCTGACCTTTGACATCATTTAAGTGATTCTAGGCCACATGGCGCGGAGCTTTTGTCGGGCCTAGCTGGGCTACGGTATCGACTGAGAGTTTATAAATATTTCATCTTCACATTAAAAATGTGGGGCCGGGGGGCGAGGTGGGGAGAATAACCATTAGGGCCCGACAATAAAAAAGCTTTCTCTTTGGATCAAAAGAATGGGGTGCAATCCGTATTGGGCTAAAACCGAAATGGAAATGGACAGGACTGCAATTTTGCACTACATTCAGAACAGATAGAGGCTACGATGCAGGTTGGCATCTCCAGAGCGGTTGGATCTGGTGTTTCCGTGGTGTTTTTAGCTCAGAAAAGACATTCATTCATTCATTCATTCAATTCAATTGCATTTATTGAGCGCTTACTGTGGGCAGAGCACTGTACTAAGCGCTTGGGAAGTAGAAGTTGGCAACATATACAGACGGTCCCTACCCAACAACGGGCTCACAGTCCAGAAGTCTAGTCACAGTCTAGACATGCGTACAGTCCAAAGTTGAGAGACTTTAGAGTTACTTTGAACAGCGGAAGGGTGATGGGGTGGAAGTGACTTTTCTTTGACATTATTGTTATTATTATTATCATAATTATTATTTGTTAAGCATCCCCCTCCCCACAGCACCTGCATATATGTATATGTGTTTGTATGTATTTATTACTCTGTTTTATTTGTACATATTTATTCTATTTATTTTATTTTGTTAATATGTTTTGTTTTGTTCTCTGTCTCCCCCTTCTAGACTGTGAGCCCACTGTTAGGTAGGGACCATCTCTATATGTTGCCAACTTGTACTTCCCAAGCGCTTAGTACAGTGCTCTGCACACAGTAAGCGCTTAATAAATACGATTGAATTGAATTGAAGTAATAATAATAGTAATAATTTTGGTATTTGTTAAGCGCTTACTATGTGGCTATAGTATAGCCATAAATTCTGTGGATATACCAACCAGAACGATTCCAGATATGGCAGAAGATAGGAAGTTCTGGAAAAAATAATAATAATAATAATGGTATTTGTTAAGCACTTACTATGTGCCAAGCACTGTTCTGAGTGCCGGGGTAGATGCAAGGTAATCAGGTTGTCCCACATGGGGCTCACAGTCTTAATCCCCACTTTCCAGATGAGGTAACTGAGGCCCAGAGAAGTCAAATGACTTGCCCAAAGTCACACAGCTAAGTGGCAGAGCAGGGATTAGAACCCACGACCTCTGACTTCCAAGCCCGGGCTCTTACCATGAAGCCACGCTGCTTCTCCAATATGTCCGTAGAGTCGCTATGGATCAGAAATGACTCGACAGCGTTCGTCAGGTAGACACACGGTAATTGCGTTGGACAGAGTCCCTGTCCCACATAGGGCTCACAGTCTTGATCCCCATTTCATAGTTGAGGTAACTGAAGCACAGAGAAGTGAAGTAACTTGCCCAAAGTCACACAGCAGACAATCAATCAATCAATCAATCAATCAATCATATTTATTGAGCGCTTACTGTGTGCAGAGCACTGTACTAAGCGCTTGGGAAGTACAAGTTGGCAACGTATAGAGACAGTCCCTACCCAAGAGTGGGCTCACAGTCTATAAGGGGGAGACAGAGAACAAAACCAAACATATTAGCAAAATAAAATAAATAGAATAGATATGTACAAGTAAAATAAATAAATAAATAGAGTAATAAATATGTACAAGCATATATACATATATACAGGTGCAGCAGAGCACTGTACTAAGCACTGGGAGAGGACACAGATGGAAATTACACTCCCTCTGGGGACTCACGGACTAAGAGGTTGTAAAAACGGTAGCCATGCTTTCCCTCCTACTCCCACTGTGTGAATGCAGCTTTTTTTAAGTGCTTACTACATGCCAGGCACTGTACTAAGCATTGGGATAGATACAAACTAATCAGGATGGACACAGTCCCTATCCCACATGGGACTCTGTCTTCATCCCCATTTTACAGATGGGGTAACTGAGGCACAAAGTGAAGTGACTTGCCCAAGGTCACAATTTCTGTCCTCCCCATTAGTTCATAAGCTGAGGAGAAGAGGGACCTCTGTCATACTCTCCCAAGTGCTCAGTACAGTCATCATCATCATCATCATCATCATCAATCGTATTTATTGAGCGCTTACTATGTGCAGAGCACTGTACTAAGCGCTTGGGAAGTACAAATTGGCAACGTATAGAGACAGTCCCTACCCAACAGTGGGCTCACAGTCTAAAAGACAGAGAAATGGAGCTGGGATTAGAACCCAGGTCCTTCTGACTCTCAGGGCCATGCTCTAACCAGCTGCTTCTCCCGGCAGCGATTGTTTCCACTCCCAACATAAATAGCTCTTGGTCTGTCTTCTCTGCTAGAATGGAAACGCCTTGTAGGCAGGGAACGACCTACTTCGTTATTCTGTACTTCCCAAGCACCTAAATGCAGTGCGCTACACAGAAGGAGGGCAATGGTAAATCACTTCCATATTTTTCCCAAGAAAACTCTATGGATCCACTACCAGAACGATTGCAGATGGAGAGCGGGGTGTTTTGGGAGAGATGTGTCTGTGGCATTGCTATGGATCAGAGACGACTCGATGGCATCAAGCGCTTAGTACAGTGCTGTGCGCACAGTAAGCACTCAATAAATATGATTGAATGAATGAATAAGACAAGACACCAAATATGCGCTCATTATTCCCCTCTACCATTCATTCATTCATTAATCGTATTTAATGAGCACTTACTGTGTGCAGAGCACTGTACTAAGTGCTTGGGAAGTACAAGTTGGCAACATATAGAGACGGTCTCTACCCAACAGCGGGCTCACAGTCTAGAAGTCTACTACTATTGTTACTGTCAATTAATAGTATCAATTAATATCAATTGAGAAGCAGCGTGGCTCAGTGGAAAGAGCCCGGGCTTTGGAGTCAGAGGTCATGGGTTCAAATCCCGGCTCCGCCAGTTGTCAGCTGTGTGTCTTTGGACAAGTCACTTCATTTCTCTGGGCCTCAGTTACCCCATCTGTCAAATGGAGATGAAGACTGTAAGCTCCCCCGTGGGAGAACCTGATCACCTTGTATCCCCCAGTGCTTAGAACAGTGCTTTGCACATAGTAAGTGCTTAATAAATGCCATCATTATTATTATTATTATTAATTAATCAAAGGTCTTTCTTGAGCACTTACTGAGTGCAGAGCACTGTACTAAGTGTTCACTTGGGAGAGAATAATGTAACTGCGTTGCTAGCCATTTTTCCTGCCCTCAAGGAGCTTACAGTCTAGAGGGGGAAGCCGACATTAAAATAAATTGTGGATAAGAACGTGAGCATTGCGGGGCTGAAGGTCTGGTGACTATCAAGTGCTTAAAAAGGCAAAAAAATCCAACTGCACAGGTGAAACAGAGGTGGGAGGGAAGAAGGGAAGTGAGGGTTTGAACGAGGAAACCCTCTTGGAGGAGATTTTTGTATTTTTGTGCTCTACTTTCCCAAGTGATTATTATAGCACATTATACCGGGGGGATCCTCAATACATATTATTACTATTACTAATATTACTACTCTTAGTTCTACTACTACTATCACTGCTGTTGTTGCTGTTACTTCTCCGGCTACCACTGCTGCTACTACTACAACTAGTATTACTAGTATTAATAGTATTAGAGAAGCAGTGTGGCTCAGTGGAAAGAGCCGGGGCTTTGGAGTCAGAGGTCATAGGTTTGAATCCTGGCTCAGCCAATTGTCAGCTGTGTGACTTTGGGCAAGTCACTTAACTTCTCTGAGCCTCAGTTACCTCATCTGTAAAATGGGGATTAAGACTGTGAGCCCCATGTGGGGCAACCTGATCACTTTGTAATCTCCCCAGCACTTAGAACAGTGCTTTGCACATAGTAAGCACTTAATAAATGCCATTATTATTATTATTATTACTATTATGACAGCTAATATGACTAGTGTTATTCATTCATCCATTCATTCATGCGTTCAATCGTATTTATTAAGCGCTTACAGGGTGCAGAGCACTGTACTAAGTGCTTGGGAAAGTACAATACAGAAATAGAGAGTGACAATTCCTGCACAGAATGTGCTCACAGTCTAGAGGAGGGCAAATGGACGTCGAAACGAATGAACAGATAGTGTAGATAAATGAAATGGATATGGAAATGGATAAATGAAATGGATGATGGATGTGTACGTAAGTGCTGTGGGGCAGGAAGGGGACGGAAGAGCAGAGAGAGCGTGTCAGGATGACATGGAAGGGAGTGGGAAATGAAGAAAAGTGGAGTTTAGTCAGGGAAGGCTTCTTGGAAGCGATGGGCCTTCAGTAAGGCTTTGAAGGCTGGGAGAGTCATCAGCTGTCAGATAATAATAATAATAATAATAGCATTTATTAAGTGCTTACTATGCGCAAAGCATCGTTCTAAGCGCTGGGGAGGTTACAAGGTGATCAGGTTGTCCCATGGAGGGTTTACAGTCCTAATCCCCATTTTACAGTTGAAGTGAAGTGACTTCACAGAGAAGTGAAGCTACTTGCCCAAAGTCACACAGCTGACAATTGGTGGAGCTGGGATTTGAACCCGTGACCTCTGACTCCAAAGCCTGTGCTCTTTTCCACTGAGCCACATTGATTCCCTATGAGGCTTTGCACACAGTCGGCACTCGATAAATATGATTCATAATAATGATACAGCTGCTGCTACTACTGCCCCTCGGAGAAGAGAGAAAGGAGGCTGCAGGACTTCTCTGAGGGCAAGGAGTCATATTGTACATATTTTTTACTCTATTTATTTATTTTACTTGTACATATCTATTCTATTTATTTTATTTTGTTAGTATGTTTGGTTTTGTTCTCTGTCTCCCCCTTTTAGACTGTGAGCCCACTGTTGGGTAGAGACTGTCTCTATATGTTGCCAATTTGTACTTCCCAAGCACTTAGTACAGTGCTCTGCACACAGTAAGCGCTCAATAAGTATGATTGATTGATTGAGTCCCCCCAGCCTTCTTCCTGTCACACACCCCGTTGGGGGACGTACAACCTGACACAGGGACTCACTCTCCGATCAGGGACATACACCGACCGGGGAGATACGCCCCAAACACGGTCACATCCTGGCTGGGTACACGCACCCCAAACTGCCGCACAGTCCCTCAACCCTGGGACACACACCACAACCAGAAGCACGCACCAGAACATGGAGACACACATCCCGGGCTACACACACAAACTATGGACCCACAGCAACTCAGACACCCCACCCCCCCCCACCAATAAGGAAACACATTCCAAGAGTGGCATTCATCTGGACAGGGAAACATACCACCAAATGGAGATTCCCACAACAACAGGAAAACACATCCCAACACAAATATTATTTTAGTAAGAATAATAATAATGGTATTTGTTAAGTGTTTACTGGGTGCTAGGCCCTATACTAAGTGCTGGGGTGGATACAAGACTGTGAGCCCCCCGTGGGACAACTTGATCACCTTGTAACCTCCCCAGTGCTTAGAGTAATTATGACAGCATTTATTAAGCACTTACTACATGCAAAGCACTGTTCTAAGCACTGGGGAGGTTACAAGGTGATGAGGTTGTTCCACAGGGGGCTCACAGTCTTAATCCCCATTTTACAGCTGAGGTAAATGAGGCACAGAGAAGTTCAGTGACTTGTCCAAAGTCACACAGCTGACAATTGACAGAGCTGGGATTTGAACCCATGACCTCTGACTCCAAAGCCCATGCTCTTTTCCACTGAGCCATGCTGTTTCTCTAGTGCTTTGCACATAGTAAGTGCTTAATAAATGCCATTATTATTACTATTATTATTATTATTATTATTGTTATTGTTATTATTATACAAGCAAATCTAGTTGGACACATTCCCTGTCCCATGTGGGGCTCATAGTCTTCATCCCCATTTTACAGATGAGGGAACTGAGGGACAGAGATGTTAAGTGACTTGCCCAGGGCCACACAGCAGACAAGCAGTGGAGCTGGGATTAGAACCCATGACCCTCTGACACCCTGGCCCGGGCTCTATCCACCCTGCCATGCTGCTCGATATGCTTTTTAAAAGACACACACGCCAGCAGATCCCACTCTCCGACTTGGATACCCATCCCAACCCAGACACACCAACCGACGGGGAGAGGCACCCCTGGATGTCAAAATTTCCAACCCCGAGACTCTTTCAACAC
This sequence comes from Tachyglossus aculeatus, assembly GCF_015852505.1. NCBI lineage: Eukaryota > Metazoa > Chordata > Mammalia > Monotremata > Tachyglossidae > Tachyglossus > Tachyglossus aculeatus. The sequence continues at coordinate 5,070,086 of NC_052068.1, forward strand.
CAATCCATCATCAGTAGTGCACCGCTGTCTTTCGTGCTTGAAGAAGAAGCCACTGACAGTGAAAACGACCCATGGGGGTGCATATGACAGGAAAAGCCAAAGTGGGATGCTCACACAAACACCCACACTCGCACACACCCATACACACAAACAGAGATGATCCCCTGCTGGGTTGTCATGGTTATTGTTTGCCTTGCTCTGGGCTCTTTGTCTCTGGATTCTTGTGAGATCTCCGCTCTAAAAAGTGCTGATCCTTTTCGGGTTGCAGTGTGCGAGAACTAGCTTTCGTTCCTTCATCTGTTTCTTCAAATCTATTTATTGAGCGCTTACTTGGCGCAGAGCAGTGGACTAAGTGCTTGGGAGAGCACAATACAGCAATAAACAGACACGTTCCCTGCCCACAAAGAGCTCACAGTCTGGGAGGGAAGATGGATATCAATATAAATACATAAATGACAGGTTATATACATAAGTGATGTGGGGCGGGGAGGGGAGGAAGAGAAAAGGGAGCGAGTCAGGGGGATGTGGAAGGGAGTGGGAGATGAGGAAAAGTGAGGCTTAGTCAGGGAAGGCCTCTTGGAGGAGATGGGTCTTCAGTAAGGCTTTGAAGTGGGGGGAGTCAGGGAAGGCCTCTTGGAGGAGATGGGCCTTCAGTAAGGCTTTGAAGTGGGGGGAGAGTGATTGGAGGATTTGAGGGGAGAGGGTATTCCAGGCTAGAGGTAAGATGTGGGCCGGGAGTTGATGGCAGGACAGGTGAAAACGAGGCCCAGTGAGGAGGTTAGCAGTGGCAGAGGAGCAGAGGGTGTGGGCTGGGATGGAGAAGGAGAGAAGGGAGGGGAGGTATGGAAACTGCCCTCTCAAAGGTCACCAATGACCTCCTGCTTGTGAAATCCAACGGCTCCTACTCTATCCTGATCCTCCTCGACCTCCCAGCTGCCTTCGACAATGTGGACCACCTCCTTCTCCTCAACACACTATCCAACCTTGGCTTCACAGACTCCATCCTCTCCTGATTCTCCTCTTATCTCCCCGGCCGTTCGTTCTCAGTCTCTTTTGCGGGCTCCTCCTCCCCCTCCCATCATCTTACTGTAGGGGGTCCTCAAAGGTCAGTTCTTGGTCCCCTTCTGTTCTCTATCTACACTCACTCCCTTGGTGAACTCATTCACTCCCACAGCTTCAACTATCATCTCTATGCTGATGATACCCAAATCTACATCTCTGCCCCTTCTCTCTCTCCCTCCCTTCAGGCTTGTGTCTCCTCCTGCCTTCAAGACATCTCCATCTGAATGTCTGCACACCCTCTAAAACTCAGTATGTCCAAGACTGAACTCCTTATCCTCCCTCCCAAACCCTGCCCTCTCCCTGACTTTCCCATCACTGTTGATGGCACTACCATCCTTCCCGTCTCACAAGCCCTCAACCTCGGTGTCATCCTCGACTCTACTCCCTCATTCACCCCTCACTTCCAATCCGTCACCAAAACCTGCCGGTCTCACCTCCGCAACATCGCCAAGATCTGCCCTTTCCTCTCCATCCAAACTGCTGGTTCAATCTCTCATCCTATCCCGACTGGATCACTGCATCAGCCTCCTCTCTGATCTCCCATCCTCCTGTCTTTCCCCACTTCAATCTATACTTCTCACTGCTGCCCAGATCATCTTTGTGCAGAAAAGCTCCGGGCGTGTTACTCCCCTCCTCAAAAATCTCCAGTGGCTACCAATCAACCTACGCATCAGGCAAAAACTCCTGACTCTCGGCTTCAAGGCTGTCCATCACCTCGCCCCCTCCTACCTCATGTCCCTTCTTTCCTTCTCCAGCCCAGGCCGCACCCTCCGCTCCTCTGCTGCTAACCTCCTCAACGTGCCTCGTTCTTGCCTGTCCCACCGTCGACCCCCGGCCCACGTCCTCCCCCTGGCCTGTAATGCCCTCCCTCCGCACATCCACCAAGCTAGCTCTCTTCCTCCCTTCAAAGCCCTACTGAGAGCTCACCTCCTCCAGGAGGCCTTCCCAGACTGAGCCCCCTCCTTCCTCCTGCCCTCCTCCCCCTCCCCATCCCCCCCACCTTACCTCCATCCCCTCCCCACAGCACCTGCATATATGTATATATTAGATATGTATATATGTTTGTACATATTTATTACTCTATTTATTAATTTATTTTACTTGTACATATTTATTCTATTTATTTTATTTTGTTAATATGTTTTGTTTTGTTGTCTGTCTCCCCCTTCTAGACTGTGAACCTGCTGTTGGGTAGGGACTGTCTCTATATGTTGCCAACTTGTACTTCCCAAGCGCTTAGTACAGTGCTCTGCACACAGTAAGTGCTCAATAAATGCGATTGAATGAATGAATGAATGAATGAATGAATGAAAAGGTAGGAGGGGGGCGCAGGGATGGACAGCTTTAATGCCAATGGTCAGCCACTGGTCTTCATACTTGGGAGAGAGCCTGGAAAATCCAAGAGGGTCTTTCGTGATGTTCCTCCCTGAGCAGTTATCAGAGAGGGATCAGGGAGCAAGTCGAGTGCACATAGTAAGCGCTCAATAAATACGATTGATGATGATGATGATGATGATGAGAATTCCCTTGGCCATCTGGCGACAAGGGAAGTGAGCGGGGAGTGCCTAGGAGAGCAGGACACGGAGAGGGCGCGCACGCTGTGGATACTGGATGGACCAAGGCCCATGGAGGAATCAGAGAGGATCCTTGGAGGCTTGGAATCCACAGGGATGGACTCCTGAGGAGCCAGGCTCCGGCCCCTAAGGAGGGAGAAGGTCATGAGCCCCAAAAGGGAAGAACCGAGGGTCCTGGAGAGGGGAGGGGTAGTAGTAGAGCTGCAGGACACTGTTCTAGGTATTTAGGAGAGAATAATAATAATTATGGTAATTATTAAACTCTTACTATGTTCCAAGCACTGTTCTAAGCACTGGGGTAGATCCAAGTCAACCAGGTTGGACACAGTCCCTGTCCCACATTGGGCTCACACTCAATCACCATTTTTTACAAATGAGGTAACTGAGGCCCAGAGAAGTGAAGTGACTTCCCCAAGGTCACACAGCAGATATGTGGTGGAGTTGGGATTAGAATCAGGATTAGACTATTTAAATTGTATGTCCCCAGTGCTTAGAGTCTGTGAGCCCCATGTGGGACAGGGACCACACCCAGCCAAATTACCTTGTAGCTACCTGAGCGCTTAGTACAGAGCCTGGCATAGAAAATAGTACAATATAGTACAATAGCACAAATACCACAATTATTATTATTAACAGTGCTTGACACATAGGAAGATCTTAACAAATACCACAAATACCATACCTTCTGGTCTGGAAGCCCATGTAAGCAGGGATTGTCTCTCTTTATTGCTAAATTGTACTTTCCAAGCGCTTAGTACAGTGTTCTGCACCCAGTAAGTGCTCAATAAATATGATTGAATGAATGAATGAACATACAAACACCTGAAGTGTTGTGGAATTTTAGACAATAAAATGATAATGATAATAATTGTTATTTATTGTGGTACTGGCTAAGTGCTTACTATGTGCCAACCACTACACTAAGCTGTGGTGTAGATATGAAATAGTCAGGTCAGACATAGTCCCTGCCCCCCATGGGGTCCATAGTATAAGCAGGAGGGAGAACAAATATTGAATCTACAGTTTGCTGCTGAGGAAACTGAGGCACAGAGAGGTATGCCTCAGTTTAAATCATATCTGCCTTCTTAAAAGCTCATCTCCTCCAAGAAGCTTTACCTAAATAAGCCCTCATTTTCCCTATTCCCTCTCCCTTCCACATCATCCCTGCACTTGGATTTATCAGTCAATCAATCGTGTCTATCGAGTGCTTACTGTGTGCAGAGCACTCTAGAAAAGCACTTGAGAGAAGGCATTACAAAAGAGTTGGTAGACATGTCCCCTGCCCACAGTGAGCTTACAGTCTAGACGGGGAGACTGGCATTATTATGAATAAATGAATTATGGATCTGTAAAGAAGTGCTGTGGGGTTGAGTGTGGGGGTGAAAAGAGGGAGCAAATCCAAGTGCAAGAATGACCCCCTTTTTCCTCTCCTCCTCCCCATCCCCACAGTACTTGTATATATATATATGTACCGATTTATTACTTGATTTATTTTACTTGTACATATTTACTACTCTATTCATTTTGTTAATGATGTGCATATAGCTTTAGTTCTTTTTGTTCTGACATGTCTACATGTTTTGTTTTGTTGTCTATCTCCCCCTTCTAGACTGTGAGCCTGTTGTTGGGTAGGGACCGTCTCTATATGTTGCCAACTTGTACTTCCCAAGCGCTTAGTAGAGTGCTCTGCACACAGTAAGTGCTCAATAAATATGATTGAATGAATGAATGACAGAACAATAATAATAATAATAGTATTTTCTAAGTCATTACTATGTGCCAGGCACTGTACTAAGCACTGGGGTGGATACAAGTAAATCGGGTTGGAAATAGTCCTTGTCCCACATAGGGCTCACAGTCTTAATTCTCACTTTACAGATGAGACAACTGAGGCCCAGAGAAGTGAAATGACTCACCCAAGACCACACAGCAGACAAGTGGCAGAGTCAGGATTAGAACTCATGACCTACTGACTCTCAAGCCCGTGCTGTATCCACTAGGCCATGATGGTTCTTCACAAGAAGGCCCTTCCCTGCTGCCCCCACAAAAGATCGACTTGATGTTCCGAAGAATCGGAGATAGGAGCCCAAAGGAGAAGCGACAGAGTCAGACAAGACTTTTAATCAAATAGGAGGTCGACTGTAAACGTCCCTGCATTTGTCAAATCAGATTCCTTTCTCCCGAAACGCGAACAGGTGAGACTGCAGATACTGCAGGAAGCAAAATATCGACGGCTTCGCTGCTGCTATCTCTGCCTCAGCTAACGCACGCCTTTGTATTTTGCAATCTGTGTCGTGGTTAGTCGGTATCGATGGAGGCGGCTTAAAAGGTTATAAGTTCTGGAGGACATGGGAACCTTTAAGTAGTTCTGATGTTTATCAAAAAGTATAAAAAGAAATTCGTGTAGCTTTTCCAGGGGAATTACTTGTAAGCTTTTGGCTTTCAGTTGAAACCAGTATTTGCAAGGAGAGGCAGAAGAAAAGTTCCAGTGATGCTATTTAGTGCTCTCTTAGAAACGAACCTCCCTTTCCAAAATTGACGTTTAGCTCCAGGTCTGGTCTTGCTCTGCCTCTGATTTCTACAGTGCTCCTCATCAACAGTGTTCTGCACACAGTAAGCGCCCAATAAATCCTACTGAATGAATGAATGAATGGCTCACTGAGGAGAGAGCCAAATTGACCATCTGGAAGGTTGCTGGTCTCTGGGGGGTTACCTTGATGAGGTGGGGTTGGGGTGGATAATAATAATAATAATAATAATGGCATTAATTAAGCACTTACTAAGTGCAAAGCACTGTTCTAAGCACTGGGGAAGTTACAAGGTGATCAGGTTGTCCCACAGGGGACTCACAGTCTTAATCCCCATTTTACAGATGAGATAACTGAGGCACAGAGAAGTTAAGTGACTTGCCCAAAGTCACCCAGCTGACAATTGGCAGAGCCGGGATTTGAACCCATGACCTCTGACTCCAGAGACCGGGCTTTTTCCACTGAGCTGCAATGCTTCTTGATGCAATGATGGATGCAATGATTCCCCAAACACAAACCCTCCTTTCAAACAAACCCCGTCCTCCCCTTGTCTTTTTCATCACTGTAGACAACACCATCACTCTCCCTGTCTTACGAGCCTGTGACCTTGAGAAGCAGCATAGCCTATTGGATAAAGCCTGGGCTGGGGAGATGGAAGGACCTGAGTTCTAATCCTAGCTCTGCCACTTGTCTGCTGTGTGACCTCGGGCAAGTCACCTCACTTCTCTGTGCCTCAGTTCCCTCATCTGTAAAATGGAGATGAAAACTGTGAGCCTCATAAGGGGACAGGGACTGTGTCCAGCCTGATTAACGTATATCTACCCCAGCGCTTAGAACAGTGACTGGCACACAGTAAGTGCTTAACAAATACCATAATTATTATCATTATTATTATTGTGTCAGAGTCACTCCAAGCTCACTGTGCCTTGTTCTTGTTCATTCATTCATTCAATCATATTTATTGAGCACTTATTGTGTGCATACTGTTCTAAATGCTTGGGAAAGTACAGTACAGCAATAAAGAGTGACAGTCCTTGCTGGCATTGAGCTCACAGTCTAGAGGAGGGGAGACAGACATCAATAGAAATAAATAAAATGACAGATCTAGACATAAGTGCTGTGGGGCGGGAAGATGGGGGAATAGCAAAGGAAGCACGTCAGGGTGACGCAGAAGGGAATGAGAGATGAGGGAAAGTGGGGCTCAGCCTGGGAGGAGATGGGCCTTCCGTAAGGCTTTGAAGGGATGGGATCGTGTAGTGGATTTGAGGAGGGAGGGCATTCCAGGCCAGAGGTAGGACATGGTCCAGGGGTCGGAGGTGAGACAGGTGAGATGGAGGCCCAGTGAGAAGGTGAGTGGCACCAGAGGAGTGAAGTGTGTTGGCTGGGTTGGAGAAGGAGAGAGTAGAGGTGAGGTTGGAGGGGGCGAGGTGATGGATGGCTTTAAAGCCAATGGTGAGGAGTTTTTGTTTGATACGGAGGTGGATAGGCAACCACTGGAGATTTTTGAGAAGGGTGGGGGTGACACGTCCTGAACGTTTCTGTAGAAAAACGGTCCGGGCCGCGGAGTGAAGCATGGACTGGAGTGGGCAGAGACAGGAGGCTGGGAGGTCAGCAATATTGTTATTATTATTATCATTATGACTATCATTATTATTGGGTGAGAGAAATTTCCTCTCATCATCATCATCATCAACATCAATCGCATTCATTGAGCACTTACTATGTGCAGAGCACTGTCCTAAGCGCTTGGGAAGTACAAATTGGCAACATAGAGAGACAGTCCCTACCCAACAGTGGGCTCACAGTCTAAAAGGGGGAGACAGAGAACAAAACCAAACATACTAACAAAATAAAATAAATAGAAAAGATATGTACAAGTAAAATAAATAGATAAATAAATAAATAGAGTAATAAATATGTACAAACATATATACATATATATGTACAAACATATATATACATATATACTCGCTTTCCTCCCTGCCCAGGGAAACCTCTCTTCATCTTCTGGCCAGAAAACATAGCAATAAATGTCCCATCAGACCTTTCTCTTCTATTTGCTCTGCTCCATGGGTCCCCCAAACAAGTTAATTAAATCAGATTGTTAAGGACTTCAAAGAAGAAAGCGCTTTCTAACTGGGCAGCTGTATTATCATCGTTGTCAGTGTTGGATGAGCCAGTCAGCAATCTGGCAGGACAGAGCAGAGTGACCACTTCTTTTGAGGGCCCACCAAGGCGAGGAGCCGATCCTCTAGACTGGAAGCTCGTTGTGGGCAGGGAATACGTCTATCAACTCTGTTATATTGCACTCTCGCAAGCGCTTAGTACAGTGCTCCGCACATGGAAGGACTCAATCAATACTATTGAATGAATGAATAAATGCTCTGCACACAGCAAGTGCTCAATAAATATGACAGATTAACTGACTAGTAGTGACTGAGTGCTTACTGTGTGCAGAGCACTGCACTGAGCACTCGGAAGAATGCAATAGAATTACTAGACATAATCCCTACCCTCAAGGAGTTTACAGTTTATGAGAAACCACACAGCCTAGTGAAAGAACACAGGCCTGGGAGTCAGAGGACCTGGGTTCGAATCCCGGCTCATCCACTTGTCCGCTGTGTGACTTTGGGCAGGTCGCTTCTCTTCTCTGTGCCTCATCTGTAAAATGCGGATTAATTCCTACCCTCTCCTACTTACCCTGGTGAGCCCCATGTGGGACAGGGACTGTGTCCAACCTGATTATCTTGTATCTACCCAATCAATCAATCAATCAATCGCATTTATTGAGTGCTTATTGTGTGCAGAGCACTATACTAAGCGCTTGGGAAGTACAAGTTGGCAACATATAGAGACAGTCCCTACCCAACAGTGGGCTCACAGTGCTTAGTACAAGTGTTCAGCACACAATAAATGCTTAACAAATACCACTATTATAATTATTATTATTGCCGTTTGGTGTGTGCCAAGCACTGCAGTGAGCCTTGGGAGAGTCCAATAGAGCTCTGTGCTTGGGAGAATATAATCGAATCAGCAGGCACGATTCCTCCTCTCTAGGTTCTTGCAGTGTAGTTGGGGAGACAGACAATAAAAAAAAAATCCTAGGTGGATGTTGGAGCCCACAATGAAGAGGCCGTGGTTCCATTCCCTGAGCCCCACACTGCATCAGAAATCAATGTAAAACCAGACTCTGGGATCCCAGATTAATCTTCCAAGAAGGCCGCGGGTTCTAATCTTGGCTCTGCCATTTGTCTGTTATATGACTTTGGGCTGTAAAATGGGGATTGAGACTGTGAGCCCCATATGGGACAAGCAACTGTGTCCTTCCCTCAGTACAGTGTCCGGCATATAGTAAGTGCTTAACAAATGCCATTATTATTATTATTATTATTATTATTATTATTATTATTATTTAGGTCCTTTCCGATCCCTCTCCTACGCCCATTCTGCATAGCCAGTTCTCCCATTTCTTGGGCTTTCTCTCCACATCACTTTCAGTCTTCCCTCCTGGAGAATTACTACTACTACTACTACTACTACTACTACTACTACTACTACTAGTAGTAGTAGTAGTAGTAGTAGTAGTAGTAGTAGTAGTACTAAGAACAATAATAACAATTACGGTACTTTTAAGCACTTACTGTGTTCCAGGCACTAAGTGTTGGGGTGGATACAAGCAAAGCAGGTTGGACACAGTCCCTGTCCCACTTGGGGCTCATTTCTAATCCCATTTTACAGATGAGGTCACAGAGGCACAGAGAAGTGAATGACTTGCCCAAGGTCACACAGCAGACAAGCGGTGGAGCCAGGATTAGAAGCCATAATAATGATGATATTTGTTTAGTGCTTACTATGTGCAAAGCACTGTTCTAAGCACTGGGGGGATACAAGTTGATCAGGTTGTCCCACGTGGGGCTCACAGTTTTAATCCCCATTTTACCGATGAGGTACTGAGGCCCAGAGAATCAATCAATCGTATTTATTGAGCGTTTACTGTGAGCAGAGCACTGTACTAAGTGCTTGGGAAGTACAAGCTGGCAACATATAGAGACAGTCCCTACCCAACAGTGGGCTCACAGTCTAGAAAAGTTAAGAGACTTGCCCAAAGTCACCCAGCTGACAGTTGGCAGAGCCGGGATTTGAACCAATGACCTCTGACTCCAAAGCCTGGGCTCTTTCCACTGAGCCACGCTGCTTCTCTAAGCCATGATATTCTGACCCTCAGGCCCATGCTCTATCCACTTTGCTGTGCTGCAATTTCTGGTCTTCTCCTGCTGTGTCCCATCCCGCTGTCTTCGCTCCTCTCAAACCAACCTTCTAGCCTTACCACCCTCTCAACTCTCAGCCAATCCATCAATCAGGTTTTTTGAGCACCTAATCAATCAATCAATCAATCGTATTTACTGAGCGCTTACTGTGTGCAGAGCACTGTACTAAGTGCTTGGGAAGTACAAGTTGGCATCATATAGAGACAGTCCCTACCCAACAGTGGGCTCACAGTCTAGAAGGGGGAGACAGAGAACAAAACCAAACATACTAACAAAATTAAATAAATAGAATAGATATGTACAAGTAAAATAAATAAATAGAGTAATAAATATGTACAAACATATATACATATATACAGGTGCTGTGGGGAAGGGAAGGAGGTAAGACAGGGGGATGGAGAGGGGGACGAAGGGGAGAGAGGGGGACTGCAGAGCACTGTAAACGATAATAAGCCCACTGTTGGGTAGGGACTGTCTCTGTATGTTGCCAACTTGTACTTCCCAAGCGCTTAGTACAGTGCTCTGCACACAGTAAGCGCTCAATAAATATGATTGATTGATTGATAACAGAGTTGGTAGAACTGTCCCCTTCCCACAGTGAACTTAGCCAGTCTAACTGTATTTATGTCAGCCAACTGTATTTATTGAGCGCTTACTGGGCGCAGAGCAGTGCACTGAGCACTTCAGAGAGAACAATTGGACGATAAACAGATACATTCCCTGCCCACAGCGAGTTTATAGTCTAGAAGGGGAGACAGACATTGGTAGAAATAAATAAATGAAATGAAAGTTGTGTGGGGCTGGGAGTCGGGGTGAATAAAGAGAGCAAGTCAGAATGACACAGAAGGGAGTGGGAGAAGAAGAAACATGGGCTTAGCCAAGGAAGGCCTCTCCTCTCTGTCCCCTCACTTGTGTTTTTCCCTCCCCTTGGAACTCCCTCCCTCCCCACATCAGACCCCTGCTTTCCCCAGGTTCAAAACCCTCCTTAAAAAAAAAATCCCACCTGTTCAAGAAGCCTTCCCTGATTCATTTTCTAAGAGAAGACAACGTGTCACTTAACCAAGCTTCTGAGCTTCCCATGCAGTTAGCCTGAGTAATATTAACTGAATGCGACACACTGTACTAGTGCTTCGGAAATCCGGAATTACAGAGTGACACATTAGAAGGGAAAGTAGCAGTGTGTCCTAGTAATAATAATGATAATAATGGCATTTATTAAGAGCTTACTATGTGCAAAGCAGTGTTCTAAGTGCTGGGGAGGTTACAAGGAGATCAGGTTGTCCCATGGGGGGCTCACAGTCTTAATCCCCATTTTGCAGATGAGGTAACTGAGGCACAGAGAAGTCAAGTGACTTGCCCAAAGTCACACAACTGACAATTGACAGAGCCGGGATTTAAACCCATGACCTCTGACTCCAAAGCCCGTGTTCTTTCCACTGAGCCATGCTGCTTCTCTAATATGACTCCAATCATAAGCCAAGTGACTCCAATCGTAAGCCTTCCCTGATTCATTTCCTAAGGGTAGGCAACATGTCACTTGGTTATATTCTGAATGTCCCACGTGGTTAGCCTGAGTAATATTTATTGAGTGTGACACGCTGTACTAGGTGCTTGGGAAATCCAGAATAACACAGTGACACATTAGAAGGGAAAGTAGTGGTGTGGCCTAGAAAGGGCACTGGCCTGGGTATCAGAGGACTTCGTTCTAATTCTGATTTTACCACTTACCTGCTGGGTGATCTTGAACAAAGCCACTTAACTTCTCTGTGCCTCAGTTAACTCATCTTTAAAATGGGGATGCAATATCTTTCCTCTCTCCTAGAGTCCATGTAGAATGGGGACTAAGCCCAACCTGACTATCTTTGCATCCTCTACAGTGGTGAGAACACAATAACCACTTCACACTTTAGCACAGTGATGAAAAGCAACTGACATTCCATCTGGCAGAGACAAATACAAAAGGATCTACAACTTAGAGTGTTCAGAATAAATTGATGGAGTGGTAAACATACTTGTGTGCCGAGCAGGGTGGAATCAATCAATCAATCAATCAATCGTATTTATTGAGTGCTTACTGTGTGCAGAGCACTGTACTAAGCGCTTGGGAAGTACAAGTTGGCAACATATAGAGACAGTCTCTACCCAACAGTGGGCTCACAGTCTAGAAGGGGGAGACAGAGAACAAACTCAATCAATCAATCGTATTTATTGAGCGCTTACTGTGTGCAGAACACTGTACTAAGCTCTTGGGAAGTACAAGTTGCCAAACATATTAACAAAATAAAATAAATAGAATAGATATGTACAAGTAAAATAAATAAATAAATAAATAGAGTAATAAATATGTACAAACATATATACATATATACAGGTGCTGTGGGGAAGGGAAGGAGGTAAGACCGGGGGGATGGAGAGAGGGAGGAGGGGGAGAGGAAGGAGGGGGCTCAGTATGGGAATCAAGTTAATCATTCAACCACTCATATTTATTGAGCGCTTACTATGTGCAGAGCACTGTACTAAGCTTGGGAGAGGTCAGTAGAGCAGAGTTGGGAGATACGTCTCCTGCCCAAAATGAGCTTACAGTCTTGAGTCATTGCTAGGGTTGGCTGAAGCGGGCTTGTCTTGTCTTATGCTGTTGAGTCATGCCTGACCCAGAGCGATCATCATCATCAATCGTATTTATTGAGCGCTTACTATGTGCAGAGCACTGTACTAAGCGCTTGGGAAGTACAAATTGGCAACATATAGAGACAGTCCCTACCCAACAGTGGGCTCACAGTCTAGTGATGTCACGGACACATCTCTCCCAGAATGCTCCACCTCCATCTACCCTCGTTCTGGTAGTGGTTCCATAGTTTTCTTGGTAAAAACCCAGAAGATGTTTACCATTGACGCTTTCCATGCAGTCAACTTGTGTCTCCGCTCTCTACTTTCTCCCTTGCCGCTGCTGCCCAGCATGGGGAAGTTTTGCCTTGTAGCAGGTGGCCTGCTGCTCGCTAGCCACTGGCCAAACTAGGAATGGAATGGACAGGCCCCTGATTCCCTCTCCCTCCCATAACCAAGACTGGTAGAGGACTGGAAACTCTCCAAGTGCGACCCTGAGAGGAGGCTGAAGAGATTAGTCCTGGAAAGATTTGGATTTACCAAAGGGCCACTCTCTCCAAGAGTCTTCATCCTTTTCATCCACATCATCAACATCCCTCTCTTTTTTTTTTACAGCATCTAAGTGCTTATTCTCTGAGGTAGTAACAATCATAACAACTGTGGCATTTGTTTAAGCACTTACTATGTACCAGGCACTGTACTGAACACTGGGGTGGATACAAGCAAATCGGGCTGGATGCAGGTCCTGTCCCACATGAGGCTCACAGTCTCCACCCTCATTTTCCAGATGAAGTCACTGAGGCCCAGAGAATAATAATAATGGTATTAGTTAAGCGCTTACTATATGCAAAGCACTGTTCTAAGCGCTGGGGAGGTTGCAAGGTGATCAGGTTGTCCCACGGGGGGCTCACAGTCTTAATCCCCCTTTTACAGATGAGGTAACTGAGGCACAGAGAAGTGAAATGACTTGTCCAAGGTCACACAGCAGACAAGTGGCAGAGCCAAGATTAGAACCCAGGTCCCTCTGACTTCCAAGTCCGGGCTCTCTCCACTTCACCATGCTGCTTAGATAAAAGATAATCTGGTTGGACACTGTTCCTGACCCACACGAGGATAACAGTGTAAATCTCTTTATCATCTCCTTCGATTTTGCCTTTCATCTTTATTTTCACCTTCCCCCTCCCTACCTCCAGCCCTGTGTCTTTCACCATTCCCCAGCCTTAACCCGGGATTCCATTTTTCCATTTTCCTTTTCCTCCCCAAACTTTTCACTCATTTCCCCACCTAACCTTCCTGCCCTTTTTCTCGTTCTGTTCTTTTTCTTTTACACTCCTCCTTTTGTTCTAATGGTATTTATTAAACTCTTACTAGGTGCCAGGCTCTGTACTAAGCTCTGGAGCAGATACGAGATAAAATCAGGTGGGACGCAGTCCATGTCCCAAGTGGGACTCACAGTTTTAATCCCCATTTTACAGATGAGGGAACTGAGGCATAGAGAAATTAAGTGACTTGCCCACGGTCATATGGCAGATGAGGGACAGAGATGGAATTAGAACTCGGGACCTCCAGCTCCCAGATCCTTGCTCAATCCCCAGGTCACCACAGACGTACAGAGAGAGAGAAACAGCATGACATAGTGAATAGATGCTAACCTCCTCACTGGGCCTTGTTCTCACCTGTCCTGCCATTGACCCCCAGCCCTCATCCTTCCCCTGGCCTGGGATGCCCTCGCTCCACACATCAGCCAAGTTAGCTCTCTTCCTCCCTTCAAAGCCCTACTGAAAGCTCACCTCCTCCAGCAGGCCTTCCCAGACTGAGCCCCCTTTTTCCTCTCCTCCTCCCTTCCCCTCCCCACAGCATGTGTATATATTTGTACAGATTTAGTACTCCATTTATTTTACCTTTAGATAGTTACTACTCTATTTATTTTGTTAATGATGTGCATATAGCTATAATTCTATTTCTTCTGATGGTTTTGACACCTATCTCCATGTTTTGTTTTGTTGTCTGTCTCCCCCTTCTAGATTGTGAGCCCATTGTTGGGTAGGGACCATCTCTCTAGGTTGCCGACTTGTACTTCCCAAGTGCTTAGTACAGTGCTCTGCACACAGTAAGCGCTCAATAAATATGATTTAATGAAAGAATGAATAGAGGACGGGCCCGGGAGTCAGAAGGTCATGGGTTCTAATCCCGGCTCCACCACTTGTCTGCTGTGTGACCTTGGGCCAGTCACTTCATTTCTCTGTGCCTCAGTTCCCTCATCTGAAAAATGGGGATTGAGACTATGAGCCCCACGTGGGGCAGGAACTGTGTCCAACAGGATTTGCTTGTATCCACCCCAGCGTTTTGTACAGTGCCTGGCACAAAGTAAGTGCTTAGCAAATGCCATTATTATTATTACTATTATTGTTAGTATTATTATTTGCTTACTGTGTGCTGAGCATTGTACTAAGAGCTTGGAAGAGGGCAATACAATAGAGTTGTACCTACCTCCACAATGCCCAAATTGTGATGGTAATAACAGTAATAGTATTTTTTAAACACTTACCAGGTATCAAGTACTGTCCTAAGAGCTGGAGTGGACCCCGGGCAGTCAGGTTGGATGCAATCTTTGTCCCATATGGAGCTCATGATCTAAATAGAAGGAAGAATGTTTCACAGATGAGGAAAATGAAACCCAGAGAAGTTAAGGGACTCATCCGAAGTCACACAGCAAGCAAGTGGCAGAACCGGAATTAGAACCCAGGTCCGCTGACTGCCAGGCTCTCACTCTTTCCACTAGACTCTGCTGTTTAATTAATTAATTAATGTTGGTATTTGTTAAGCGCTTACTATGAGCCAAGCACTGTTCTAAGCACTGGGGTAGATACAAGGTCATGAGGTTGTTCCACATGGGGCTCATGGTCTTAATCCCCATTTTACAGATGAGGTAACTGAAGCCCAGAGAAGTGAAATGATTGCTCATAGTCCCGCAGCTGACATGTGGCCGAGCCAGGATTAGAACCCACGACCTCTGACTCCCAAGCCCCTGCTCTTTCCACGAAGCCACGCTGCTTCTCTGTATTTCTATGTTTCTCAGCATAAGGCTGGAGGTCTTTATTCAATGGTTACTCAGTGCCAAGCACTGTGCAAAGTGCTGAGGTCGATACAAGTTGACCAGTTCAGAGCCAGTCTTTGCTTCACTGAGGTTTCTGTTTTCAAACGTGTGGCCTGCAATTCTGTCCCCTGGTAAAGATGAGTGGCAGTTTCCAGCAGGCTGATCCATGGCATCTTGATGAAATTAACATCATTTGATTAAAAACAATTCCATTCTCCATTTTGATAAGGGATGGGTTCATTAAAAAAATCCATTTGAAATCCAGACCGACCACAGATTTCAGAACCGTGTTCAACGGAAAATGTTCCCTCATTACACTATCTTCCTCCTTTCAGACACGTTTAGTGGTAGACTGAATGTCCACTCTCATTTAAGAAAGGAAAGAAACCTTCCATGCCTTAAATAGAAAGTAATAATAATAATAATAATGGCATTTATTAAGCGCTTACTATGTGCAAAGCACTGTCTTAAGCACTGGGGAGGTTACAAGGTGATCAGATTGTCCCACGGGGGGCTCACAGTCTTCATTCCCATTTTACAGATGAGGGAACTGAGGCATAGAGAAATGAAGTCACTTGCCCAAAGCCACACAGCTGGCAATTGGTGGAGCCGGGATCGGAACCCATGACCTCTGACTCCAAAGCCTGGGCTCTTTCCACTGAGCCATGCTGCTTCTCACTTTAGATGTGTCTTGCATTTGTCACATAATGTTAAATGGGGTGCAGGGGGATTGAGATCTGCCTCTGTAGCACTCTTAGGAATAGGAAAGAGGCCCGGGTATCTGAGAACAATTGGCAAAGACCAGTCTGAGATGCCCGTTCCTCATTTGGGAATCACTACTAGCTTTTATCAAAATTAATTTGGGTGATCCGGTTTTGTTGTTTGGGTTTGGGGGTGTGCCATAACTTTTTTTTTTTCAATTTTCCTATTTTACGTATGACTGTAGTCAGTGCCCGTTGTTGGGTAGGGACCATCTCTATATGTTGCCAACTTGTACTTCCCAAGCTCTTAGTACAGTGCTCCGCACACAGTAAGTGCTCAATAAATACGATTGAATGAATGAATGTGAGCTCGTCGTGTCTGTTTATTGTTGTGTTGTATTCTCCCAAGCGCTTAGTACAGTGTTCCGCACGCAGTAAGCACTCAATAAATACGATTGAATGAATGGTGCGTTTTTTGACCATCTCTCAGGAATTTAAATCTGCCTGGACTTTTCTCCGATTCAACACTCCCTCGACCCAAAGTTCACGATCATTTTCTAAAGTCCATTTAGAGTATTCAATAACGGCAAAATGGGACACAAAGAATTGTTTAAAGATACTTTCATTAAGTAGGAATCATTCTGCTGCCCTGGTGAAATCATTAAATGGAAATCTCATTCCACAATGGCCATATTTCAACTGCTTCCTTAAAGTGGTAATGACCAGAAGAAGAAGAGAAGCAGCAAGTGGGTTCCAATCCCAGCTGCGCCACTTGTCTGCTGTGTGACCTCGGGCTAGAAGTCCCTTCACTTCTCTGAGCCTCAGTTACCTCATCTGTAAAATGGGGATTAAGACTGGGAGGGAGCAGTGTGATGTAGTGGATAGAGATTGGGCCTAAGAGTCAGGGGATCTGGGTTTTAATCCCAGTTCCGCCACTTGTCTGCTGTGTGTCCTTAGTCAAATCACTTGATTTGTCTGTGTCTCAATTACCTTTTCTAGAAAATGGGGATATAATGCTTGCTTTCCCTCCTACTGCAATTGTGATTGACCCATGTGGGGCCTGATTAGCTTGTATCTACCACAGTCCTTAGTACAGTGCTAGGCACATAGTAAGCGCTTAACAAATACAACAATAATAATAATTCTACATTAAATCTGTAATTCATTATCTGTGCCTGACGACGATATTATATCTACCCCAGTGCTTAGAAAAGTACCCGACACACAGTAAGTGCTTAACAAATACTAAACTAATAATAATAATGACAACATTGAAGCAGCGTGGCCTAGCGGATAGAGCACGGGCCTGGAGATCCGAAGGACCTGGGTTCTAATCCCAGCTCCGCCACATGTCTGCTGTGTGACCTTGGGCAAGTCACTTCACTTCCCTGTGCCTCACTTAACTCATCTATAAAATGGAGATTAAGACTGTGAGCCCCATATGACCCATGGATTGCGTCTAACCTGATTATCTCATATCTATCCCTGAGCTTAGTAAAGTGCCTGACATATAGTAAGCACTTAACAAATACCTTTAGAAAAAGATAACTGTACTGAAACAGGCTAATGAAACCAGGAGTCTTTTTTCCTCAGTCAGTCCCGAGCCACGGAAACTCAACAGGGGAAAGGGAAGCAGCATGGCTCAGTGGAAAGAGCATGGGCTTGGGAGTCAGAGGTCATGAGTTCACATCCCAGCTCCGCCGCTTGTCAGCTGTGTGACTTTGGGCAAGTCACTTAACTTCTCTGGGCCTCAGTTTCCTCATCTGTAAAATGGGGATTAGGACTGTGAGCCCCAAATGGGACAACCTGATCACTTTGTATCCTCCTCAGAGCTTAGAACAGTGCTTTCCACATAGGAAGCGCTTAACAAATATCAAAATTATTATTATCATTATTATTATTGTTAACCCTAGGTTAGAATAGAAACAAACCCCAAACTCAAAACGTGGAAATATTAACAAATTAAGACAAGGAGACATTCAAGAAATGATTCCATTTTGATAGAGTTGACAGGTTCGATAATATTTACTTTTATTGTCCTGTGACTTTGCATAGGAATAAACAATGGATGGGCTGTTTGTTTTTTCCATCGTGAAACTCTATCGACGCATTGATTTAAAAACGATTCTGTGCATATGACAAAGTACCTGGGCTATTTTACTTAGCCTGAAACCTGTCAAAAGTCATTGGCACAGCGTCACACATGACTCGGGCTCGTTGACTTTTCCCTGCGAAACTTAACGGCAAGTACACTGGGAAATAGCAAGTGACCAAAAAAATCAATTTGTAATCTGATTTGAGGTTTTTGATTTCCTCTGATGAGTTTAAATTTCATTAAAAGCAACCTTATTCAAACATAAAAGAAATCCTTGAAGGATAAAACGGGGATTTGTCTCAAAGAGTATAAAGCATCCTAACTCTTTTGTGCTATTTATTCATTGCATTAATTGTTTGGATCAACATGTGGTGTCAGCTGGCAGATGCGTGGTTATCGCATTCTGGGATCAGCTCGAGGAGGTAAAGAAGGACAAGGACTCGCATTCAAAAATCGTTCTCTGGCGTGGTATCGCTTTGGTTATCAACACCCCGATCATCTATTTCGAGCCAGATCGGAGCTGGTGGGAGACATAATAAACTACAAATCACTGCTGCTTAATTGTATGTATGCGCTAGAAGAAAAAAATTATCGTTGGGGCCTCTTGTCTTGATGAGAAATTGACATTTTCTGACTGATTATTTAGAGCTTCTATGTGAGGTAGATAAGACTGAGAGTTGTTTTAAAGGAGACTCCCATTCTTTCAAAAGCCTTTTTATTGCTCCAGTTGACCCACTTGATGAGTATGGATTTCATGAGGTCTTTTTCAGCATTTGAACTATAAAAGGTTCAGAATGACACCACCCCTTATAGACAAAAGATAACCTTGCCCTTTGAATATATTGATTCTTTATTAACTAGGGCTGTTTAATGCAATGAAATGAGGCATTACAGTGCTTTGAATAATCTTTAAAAGCTGAAAGACTTTAAAAGGCTGTCCAGCCAACATTGGCATATCTTTTTAGCGACTCCTGTTCTTCCTTTCCACTGGCAGCACAAAAAATGAAATCGTTTCTTCCAGCAGGACCAAATTTTGTCACTTCAGGCACATTTGCTCCAAGAGGCCTTCCCTGACTCATTTCCTCGTTTCCCACTTCTTTCTGCGTCACTCTGATTTGCACCCTTTATTCACCATAATTTATTTATTTCTATTGTCTGCCTCCCCCTGTAGACAGTGAGCTCGTTGGGGGTAAGTAACGTTCCCTACCAAGTCTGTTCTATTGTACTCTCCCAAGTGCTTAGTTCAGTGCTCTGCACCCAGTAAGCGTTCAATAAATGCGATGGATGGATTGATTGATGCAGGGTGATTGTCGGAGGTCCTTAAAGGGATGTTGAAGGATATGGCCCTCCCAAGACTGTCCTTTTTAATTTACATTTCTTCTTTTGTGTTTTCTAGGTCCTGACAGTTGGGTTTAACCGTTTAGATTATTCAATGCCTTTGTATCAAAGAAAAAAAGAAAAAAAAAACTTAAAAAGAACATAAGCAGGGAATAGGACACGGACTTTCATCCTGGAAAAACATCCTTACTCCCACAGAAACTAGAGGCATCAGCTAATACTTCTACACAGAAGCATTCTCAAAGTGGAAAAGATTGTAAAGGGGGGGGAAGATGAAAAAAAGGATTCACAAGTTCTTTTATATCATGAATAATTGTTTCCCTTTTGCTCAGTGGAACAAGTAATTAAGATGCCATTTGTGAGAACTAATTTAGGTATCCTTTTGTGTACATATTATAGAGCTTCAAGCCAAAACATGCTAAACCCAATCTTTCATACAGTGAAAAATGAAAAAAAAATAAAATAAAACGAAAATACCTCAATGAAACGGAATCGTGAGCACCAAAAAAAAAAAAAACAGCACAAGCTAAAGGCTCCGTGGATAAATTATAAACTCAGAACTGCAGGCAATCTCATTACGCTCAGTACATTTAACTACAGATTCATGCAGATGACAGTACACAAACAGAGAAACAGAGACATCGAGTTTGGTTTGTTATATAATTACTATTGATCTAGACGTTTGAAATACACGGCTCAGTTGTTGTTTTGTATTTCAAGGAGCTTTCTGGAAAGACAGTCCAAGCCTGCTTTTATGGACCTCTTTACCCAATGACCTGCTTTCTCAAAGCAACTCTGTATCTGCCTCCTTGTAGTTCACTTCTTCACAGCATTATATAACACTGGTACGTTTCAAACATAAATGCCCCCCTCTCTCCCATTATGGAAAGGTTATTTGGCTGCAACTCTTTCTGCACCGTGGAGTACCAAGGTTCAGCTCCTAAAATGTGGAAAACTGCAAAGCACAAATGACCATGCGTGTGGGCAGTGGGGGGGGGTGGATTGGTGTGTTTTCAAGCATCTCCATTTCCAAGTATTCATCAAACGTTCCATTAATTACAATGATAATAATTATGACATTTGTTAAACACTTACTACATGCTGAGCACTGTTCTAAGCACTGGGGTGGTTAATCAGGTTAATCAAGTTAATCAGGTTGGACACAGTCCCTGTCCCACCTGGGCCTCACAGTCTTCATCCCCATTTTACAGATGAGAGGACTGAGGGCCAGAGAATAATAATAATAATAATAATAATAATAATAATAATAATGATAATAATGATGGCATTTGTTAAGTGCTTACTATGTGCCAAGCACTGTTCTTAGTGCTGGGGGGATACAAGGCGATCAGGTTGTCCCCACGTGGGGCTCACAGTCTTAATCCCCATTTTACAGATGAGGTAACTGAGGCTCAGAGAAGTGAAGCGACTCTCCCAAGGTCCCCCAGCCGGAATTAGAACCCATGACCTTCTGATACCCAGGCCTGGGCACTGTCCATGACACCGTGCTGCTTCTCTAATTGGCATGCTGGGAGTTTCCAAGAGCAACGTTTCCTATGTTACATACTAGAGGCCCACGGGAATGATTCTTTTCCTCAACCACCTGCATCCAGGTGTGAAGAGCACACGCAACTAAGGCATCTTGGGAGAGGAAACTGAAGGAGCAAGTATCTGTGCCTTGCCCACGGATGGGAGAGAAGGCGAGTGTTGGAGGGTCTGCCGCATGACGTCTTTGGGGAAAGCCTATTTTCCCAACCCGAGACACGGTTCTGACCCGATAAATGAGAGCCCCCGGTGTAGCTTCTCTTCCTCGTGATTTGTCAGTCATTTTAATAATGAAAATAAAACCAGATAAAATTACTGAAAGTGAAATTCACAGACAAGAAATACTTTAATTAAATATTGTGTAAAATGAACATTTTTTATACAGTTAAATATCTGAAAAAATGTACAGATAAAACAATCTTATTGTAGCGTCTTTAACAGTAAACTCTACCATTTAGTGAAGCGTTCAGTTTGGAGACAATGAAGCAATGAGTGCATTGACTAATTAATCTAAAACAAAAACAGATTGCAGGTATGAAGAAACTGACACACTTTCTTAACATGTACACATGACCTCTTTTTTCTGATCGAAACCTTACTTTACAAAATAAAACCGAGGCAAGTCAGTTCCAAAGTGACTTCTCAGGCTTTTCCACTTAGCTAAGCCTTACTAGCTATCACAAAATAAATAAATGCTCAACACATTTATCATTTGTGATACACTGTTTTGTTCTTTTTTGAAAATTCACTTTAATGAACACTTTACTAAAATGTGAATTTTGCCCAGGAAGAAAAATGTCCCTCCTTTTTGTTTTAAGTTTGACTTCTGCTGCAGTTTGCAAAGTGTTTGCTGTGCTGCACTTGCAAACCATCTAATGCAAAGAAAAGAGAAGAAAAGAAAGAGAGGAAGGAATGAAGGAAAAAGGAAGGATAGAGGGAAGAAAGGAAGGGAGGAAGGGAGGAAGGGAGGAAGGGAGGAAGGAAGGAAAGAAGGAAGGAAGGAAGGAAGGAAGGAAAGAAGGAAGGAAGGAAGGAAGAAAGGAGGGAGGGAGGGAAGGAAGGAGGGAAGGAGGGAGGGAGGGAAGGAAGGAAGGAGGGAGGGAGGGAGGGAGGGAGGGAGGGAGGGAGGGAAGGAAGGAAGAAAAGGACGGGAAAGAAGGAAGAAAAGGAAGGGAAAGAAAGAAAAAGAAAAAGATCCCATCTGTTTCCCTCTGGATTTGGCACTAAGAGGCACAATATGAAAGAGGTCATCCCAGTTTTAAAAGTATACAGTCATTGCTGCTGGGTCTTACTACAAAAATGTTCTGTTCCAAAAAATAGAAAAATTAGGCATGATTTGGATTTCCTCTGAAACCTTTTATTTGAAACAGTGCAGGGTTGCAAGGAATGCAGCGTGTGCAGCAGGGATGTCCTTAAAAAGGAGTAAGAACGCGGGGGACATCAAGTTTGTGCTTGTGCTGGGACGCCTTCAATCACCCAAAGGAAAAAGTGATGAACGATTGGGGTATAGAGCCTGTGAGAAAAACAGCACAAGAGTTCTTCAGAGAAGACCACTTTTAAGGCATCAGAGAAGTTAATGTGGCAAACAGTTTTAATTCAAACGTCAGTCGTAAATTTTATTTTCAACTTTTCAGGCCTTTGAATTTTTCCAGTAAACACAGATCAGCTATGTGGCAAAGTCGGGGGCTGTGGCTAAGGATGACTTGGTACATTCTACAGAAAAAAAGTTTAAAAAAAAAAAAAGGAAACCGAGGAAGACTGCCGCCACAAATCGAAGGATCTTTTTATGACGTCGTCACATGCACATCATCAACTCATCACCGTTACGGCCGTGTGGCACGGTTTTGTTCAGACTATACAACAGACAATTCTTTTTTTCAAAATTATTTGTTCAGATAACTTAAAAAGAATACAAAAATAAACAATGATTTTGACTTTTCCTCAAAATAATAATAAAAAAAAAGATGAGTGGAAAGTCTAAACAAGAGCACGTTTCTGAAAGACACAATGAAATGTCAGGACACTACTCCAAAGAAACATATGAAGGCAATTGTTCTTGGCTTTAATGCTCTTTTCGGCATTACAATACCAGTCCAGGACAAAACCAATACGTACGAGAAAAACATAAAATGATGAAAAGCAATATACAAAAATTTCAAGATAAATACAATATTTATAATTGATATGTTACAAAATAAATCCCCGTAATGACTGCAACTGTTTATGTGAAAGAAATTGTCGCGATGGAGAAGGCCGTTTTATTCCTCACAGCGTTCATGGGGAATAAAACTCGCTTTTCTAAATATTTAAGTGGATCTGAAAAAAATTCAAGACAAGTGTATAAATATTTAGCTACAACTTTGGCAAAATCACAAAAGTCTACAATTTTATAACCACATACAAAACACATTAGGGAAGAAGGATCTAGAAGTCAAAAGGACATATTGTTCTGGTACAAGAAACAAAGACTTCACAGTAGCCTAAGAATGCAATAGTGTACAGTGCTAGCAAAAGTTGAAAAAATGTCGCAGATTACACTTGCTTAACAGGAAGCTCTAGCAGTGGAAGTATATTTTAATCAACAGACAGTAGCAACTTTTTCTCTGTCAGTGTGCTTTTTGAAGGCAAGAGAATTCAATATCAAAGTTACAATTTCTAACTACAATAAGTTACAAAGTTTCATTTCATTAAGATGAAGTTAAGCAATGATAAACCCTCCCCCCCCCACCCGACCCCCAAATTTTCCTAATCGTAGAATCATCTTTTTTCTTTTTTTTTGCCCCCTCCCCCCGCAGTTTGATGGCTCATACCTTCTTGGCCCCCTTTTTTCACCACAAAAAAATATTTCACATTATAGAGATACACAACCATTGTGATCTAATTATGAGTACAGAAAAATGATCCGGAGACATTTTTCGTCAGTGTTTCATGATAATCAAAATGGTGCATCCACAAAGTTTCTCCCAACACATAGCAAGGACTAGAGACATAGCCAAGACGTAATCAGAAACTTTATACAAAATAGGCGTCGCTTTTTTTTTTTCCCTTATTCTTCAGGACTGAGAAATGTGAAAATATGAGAAAAGTTCAGTCAATAAAATGGAATTGTTCATGAAGAAGTAGGTTGTTTGCATTTTGATTCTTAATAGTTTAAATAAAATCTTTAAACAAAGTCTTTTGTGTAGCATTTCCATTGCTGCTGATTTGTGTTGAAGGTACTCTTTCAGCGTGTCTCAATACACTAAACTTGACCCCTGAAGCCCATCTTTTGATGCTCAGTGCTACGAAGGTAAACAAATGTGGGTTCACATGGGTGGAACTACCAGCCCGGACATAGCTGAAAGAGAGACAGAGAGAGAGAGAGAGAGAAACGGGGAGAGAGAGAAAGAGAGAGAGATAGAAAGAGGGAGATAAATCATTATTGCAAACAATCAACAAAGGGACACTTGAACAGTCTTTGAAACTTGCCCCTTTCTCCTTCTATTTTTTAACGTCCGCAACGCTGAACGCGTGTACGACTCTCAGTGGCTCCGGCCCACCCCGTTGGCCAAAAAGGAAATCTATATTACAGAACGAGCCCGCTCTCTCAAAAAGCCAAGGTGTTTTCCCAAGACAGCATTCCACCAAGACTTCACATTGTAGAAGACGAGAGAATGCCGGCACTTTTTGGTGGGAGGCATTCGACTTGCCGCACGTGTTCTGTTTCTCTCAGCATTTCGTTAATAGCAA
This sequence comes from Tachyglossus aculeatus, assembly GCF_015852505.1. Lineage (NCBI taxonomy): Eukaryota > Metazoa > Chordata > Mammalia > Monotremata > Tachyglossidae > Tachyglossus > Tachyglossus aculeatus. The sequence goes on from NC_052068.1 coordinate 5,094,627, forward strand.
AGAGTGGCTTCAGAGTCCCCAGAGGCTGGTTCCTTTGACAGCTGAAAACAACATCGTCACTTCTGGTAATGTCAGACAAGACACATCTCAAGTCCCCTAAACGGAAATCTGACTATCCTGAGTTTCTTTCTCCCGGCCCGAACCTAAATGGAAAAGCTCAATTTTGACATTCGGTTCAATTGTACTTCCCAAGCGCTTAGTACAGTGCTCTGCACACAGTAAGTGCTCAATAAGCCTCAGTAAGCCCCTTCCTTCCTCTCCCCTTTGTCCCCCTCTCCATCCCCCCATCTTACCTCCTTCCCTTCCCCACAGCACCTGTATATATGTATATATTTGTACATATTTATTACTCTATTTATTTATTTTACTTGTACATATCTATTCTATTTATTTTATTTTGTTAGTATGTTTTGGTTTTGTTCTCTGTCTCCCCCTTTTTAGACTGTGAGCCCACTGTTGGGTAGGGACTGTCTCTATATGTTGCCAACTTGTACTTCCCAAGTGCTTAGTACAGTGCTCTGCACACAGTAAGCGCTCAATAAATACGATTGATTGAATAAATTCGGTTGAATGAATGAATGAATTGCACTTTATCATGACTCTTGGTTCCCTAGCCGAATGTAAGCTCACTGTGGGCAGGGAATACATCTGTATATTGTTATAGTGTACTCTCTCAAGAGCTTAGTACAGTGTTCTGCACACAGTAAACATTTGATAAACACAATTGAATGGCTGAGAGGACTCTTCCCCTACCCAGCCCCAAAGCACTAATGTCCATATCGGTAATGTGTTTATTCACATTAATGATGCCTTTTTACTTGCTTTGTTTTGTTTTGTTGTCTTTTTCTCCGCCCCCCCCCAACCCCTACCCCTTCTAGACTGTGAGCCCGTTGTTGGGCAGGGATTGTCTTTATCTGTTGCTGAATTGTGCTCTCCAAAGTGCTTAGTACAGTGGTCTGTAAACAGTAATCCCTCTATAAATACAATTGAATGAATGAATGAATGGTCTGTCTCCCTTCCTAGACTGTAAGCTCATTGTGGGCAGGGAATGTGTCTGTTTACTCTGATGTTGTACTCTCCCAAGCACTTAGGACAGTGTTCTGCACACAGTAAGTGCTCAATAAATATGATTGAATGAATGAAATAACTTTCCCCGTTCCCACTCCCACAGCACATATGTCCATATCTGTAATTTATTTATTTCTACTAATGCCTGTTCCCTCATCTAAGCTCATTGACTGTAAGCAGGGAGTGTGTAGATTTATTGTTCTACTGTACTCTCCCAAGTGCTGAGTTTAATGCTCTGCACACAGTAAGCACTCAGTGAGTACGATTGACTGAGTGACTGATTTCAAAGATCAGACCCAAATATGGTTCCCTGTGACAGATTCAGTCTATCGTTTCTCTCCACTTAAAGTCCTGAAACCGCAAAGTGCAGTTGATTCTTTCTAGGTAATTCCTTGGCAGGGAACTAATTTAGAGTGTCTTAATTTTAGTATTGTTTAATTTTTGTCAAAATGATATTTCTCATTAATTTACGTAAGAGATATTAATAAATTTGTTCTTGTCGTGATGCGTGCTTCAATTTCTCAGTTCATTAATTTCAACAATACTAATGTCTTCCACACTCACTGGTACAACTTTATGGTTTGGAAGACTTGGAGCAGCGTTGCTCAGTGGAAAGAGCCCGGGCTTGGGAGTCAGAGGTCATGGGTTCAAATCCCGGCTCTGCCAATTGTCAGCTATGTGACTTTGGGCAAGTCACTTAACTTATCTGTGTCTCAGTTACCTCATCTGTAAAATGGGGGTTAAGACTGTGAGCCTCACGTGGGACAACCTGATCACCCTGTGTCCCCTCAGCACTTAGAACAGTGCTTTGCACATACTAAACGCTTAATAAATGCCATCATCATTACTATTATCACACATTGCATGTGAAATAGAGTGTTTGAAAGCGGCTTCAACACAGGGAAAATTGGGAAAGTCATGCTACAGTTAGGAGTCCTGAGCTTCCCACAGTTTCACTGGGAAGAACTGTTCTGGAAGAAGAAGGGAGTCCTCTCCATGACTCCCACATTTCTTTAAGAAGTCTCTGATTTAAAAAGGATTCATTTCTTCTCCCAGTTCCTTGTTTGGGTTTAATTCCAGGAAGCGGAGCACTTTGAAGCATGTGCAAAAAACCAGCTCTATATCACGGGTAGAGTTTACTTACTGAAAGTGTCTAAGGGGTTGATTAATATTAACCTATTTATGCAGCACTTTGGCTGTTTACTTTTTTCCCATGGTATTTGTTAAGCACTCGCCATGTGCCAGGTACTGTATTAAGTGCTGGGACAGATAATTATGCAGCACTTTCACCATTTACTTTTTTTCCCATGGTATTTGTTAAGCACTCACCATGTGCCAGGTACTGTATTAAGTGCTGGGACAGATAAAATAATAATAATAATAATAATAATAATAATAATAATAATAATAATAATGGCATTTATTAAGAGCTTACTATGTGCAAAGTACTGTTCTAAGTGCTGGGGAGGTTACAAGGTGATCAGGTTGTCCCACGGAAGGCTCACAGACTTAATCACCATTTTACAGATGAGGGAACTGAGGCACAGAGAAGTTAAGTATATATGTTTGTACGTATGTACGTTTGTATGTTGTATGTGCATTTGTATGTATGTCTGTATGTACATTTGTATATATGTTTGTACGTATTTATTACTCTATTTATTTATTTTACTTGTACATATCTATTCTATTTATTTTATCTTGTTAATATGTTTTGTTTTGTTCTCTGTCTCCCCCCTCTAGACTGTGAGCCAACTGTTGGGTAGGGACCATCTCTATATGTTGCCAACTTGTACTTTCCAAGTGCTTAGTATAGTGCTCTGCACACAGTAAGTGCTCAATAAATATGATTGATTGATTAAGTGACTTGCCCAAAGCCACACAGCTGACAATTGGCAGAGCCGGGATTTGAACCCATGACCTCTGACTCCAAAGCCCGTGTTCTTTCCACTGAGCCATGCTGCCTCTCTAACTACAAACTAATTGGGCTGGACAGAGGCCACGTTCCACATGGGGTTCACAGTCTTGATCCCCGTTTTATAGATGAGGGAACTGGGGCCCAGAGAAATGAAGTGACTTGCCCAAGGTCACACAGCAGAGAAGCGGCGGAGCCGGGATTAGAACCCAGGTCCTTCTGATTCCCAGGCCTGGGCTCTATTCACTGGGCCATGCTGTTTTTTCTGGGGAATGCTTGCAGGGGAGTCATGTGACCCACTATAATAATAATGATAATAATAATGGCATTTGTTAAGTGCTTACTCTGCTCCAAAGCACTGTTCTAAGAGCTGGGGAGGATACAAGGTATCAAGTTGTCCCACGTGGGGCTCACAATCTTGATCCCCATTTTACAGATGAGGTAACTGAGGCCCAGAGAAGTGAATTTACAAGTTGGCAACATATAGAGATGTCCCTACCCAACAGTCGGCTCACAGTCTAGAGGGGGGAGACAGAGAACAAAACAAAACATTTTAACAAAATAAATAGAATAGAAATGTACAAGTAAAATAAATAAATAGAGTAATAAATACATACAAACATATATACAAACATACATACAAATGTACATACAACATACAAACTATTTTATTTTGTTAGTATGTTTGGTTTTGTTCTCTGTCTCCCCCTTTTAGACTGTGAGCCCACTGTTGGGTAGCGACTGTCTCTATACGTTGCCAATTTGCACTTCCCAAGCGCTTAGTACAGTGCTCTGCACATAGTAAGCGCTCAATAAATACGATTGATTGATTGATTGAAGTGACTTGCCCAAAATCACACAGCTGACAATTGGCGGAGACGGGATTTGAACCCATGACCTCCGACTCCCAAGCCCGGGCTCTTTCCATTGAGCCACGCTGCTTCTCTCACTATAACTATGCTATTTTCCCTCCCTCTCAGACCAAGGACACTGAGGCTGGAGCAGGCTAAGCAGGGAAAACAGTGTTCGACCCAAAGGACTGCTCACAGCTTTTCATTCATTCATTCCATCATTCAATCATATTTATTGAGCATTTCATGTATGGAGAGCACTGTACTGAGGACTTGGGGGAGGACAATGGACCAAAAAAAAAAAACACACATTCCCTGCCCACAATGAGCTCACAGCCTTCCACACGAAATGTACAGTCACCGAAACAAACATTTTTATGAGAAGCAGCGTGGCTCAGAGGAAAGAGCACGGGGCTTTGGAGTCAGAGGTCATGGGTTCAAATCCTGGCTCTGCCAATTGTCAGCTGTGTGACTTTGGGCAAGCCACTTCACTTCTCTGGGCCTCAGTTACCTCATCTGTAAAATGGGGATTAAGACTGTGAGCCCCACGAGGGACAACCTGACCACCTTGTAACCTCCCCAGTGCTTAGAACAGTGCTTTGCACATAGTAAGTGCTTAGTAAATGCCATCATTATTATTATCATTCGACATTTACTGTGTGTAGAGCACTATCCTAAGCACTTGGGAGAGCACAATATAAAAATAAACACACACATTCCCTGTCCACAATGATCTTACAATATAAAGGGGGAGGCAGACATCAATATGACGAGAAGCAGCGTGGCAGAGTGGAAATATCATGGGTTTGGGAGTCAGAGGGCGTGGGTTCTAATTCCGGATCTGCCACTGACCAGCTGTGTGACTTTGGGCAAGTCACTTGACTTCTCTGGGCCTCAGTTCCCTCATCTGTAAAATGGGGTTAAGATTGTGAGCCCACGTGGGACAGCCAAAACTCCTCACTCTCGGGGACAACGTGATCACCTTGTATCTACCCCAATGCTTAAAACACTGCTTGGCACACAGTAAGCGCTTAACAAATGCCATCATTGTTATTATTATATAAATTAACAAATTACAGATCTAAATTACAGATACAGAAACAGGAGTGTCATCTCTAGCTTAATGTACATTGTGTAGTGCATGTAAATGCTTCTTCACTTTTACATTGGCTTATTGGTCTTAATAGCTCTGTCGATATTTTTGTTTTGCTCTCCCCGTTGAGGTGTAACCTCTCTGAGACAGGGAAAACATCAGTTCTTCAATCATTCACTCATTCATTCATTCATTCAATCGTATTTGTTGAGTGCTTACCATGTGCAGAGCACTGTACTAAGCACTCAGGAGTATAGAGTACAACAGTACACAGGCACATTCCTTCATTCAGTCAATTCATTCAATCGTATCTATTGAGCCCTTATTCTGTGCAAAGCACTGCACTAAGCACTTGGGAGAGTGCAATACAACAACAGACACATTCCCTGCCTACAATAACAACAATAATAATGAAAATAATAATTATTAATAGTAGTAATAATGATATTTGTTGAGCACTTACTATGTGCCAAGCACTGTTCTAAGCACTGAGGAAGACACAAGGTAATCAGGTTGTCCATGTGAGGCTCACCTTCTTAATCCCTGTTTTACAGATGAGATAACTGAGGCACAGAGAAGTGAAGTGGCTTGCCCAAGGTCACACAGCAGACAAGTGGCAGAGCCGGGATTAGAACCTACGTCTTCTAACTCCCAGGCTTGGGCTCTTTCCACTAAATCACACTACTTCTCTGTAGTGTTGTTAAGCATTTACTGTGTGTCAAGCACTGTTTGAGCTCACAGTTTTGCGGGGGCGGGGGGGTCTATTTTCCCAAGTGCTTATTACAGAGGGCATGGGTTCAAATCCCGGCTCTGCCAATTGTCAGCTGTGTGACTCGTGGCTCAGTGGAAAGAGCATGGGTTTTGGAGTCAGAGGTCATGGGTTCAAATCCCTACTCCTCAAAAACCTCCAGTGGCTACCAATCAATCTGCGCATCAGGCAGAAACTCCTCACCCTGGGCTTCCAGGCTGTCCATCCCCTCACCCCCTCCTACCTCACCTCCCTTCTGTCCTTCTCCAGCCCATCCCGCACCCTCCGCTCCTTTGCTGCTAACCTCCTCACTGCACCTCGTTCTCGCCCGTCCCGCCATCGACCCCCGGCCCACGTCCTCCCCCTGGCCCGGAATGTCCTCCCTCCGCCCATCCGCCAAGCTAGCTCTCTTCCTCCCTTCAAAGCCCTACTGAGAGCTCACCTCCTCCAGGAGGCCTTCCCACACTGAGCCCCCTTTTTCCTCTCCTCCTCCCCATCCCCCTCATCTTACCTCCTTCCCCTCCCCACAGCACCTGTATATATGTTTGTACGGATTTATTACTCTATTTATTTTACTTGTACACATTTACTATTCTATTTATTTTATTTTCTTAATATGTTTTGTCTAGTTGTCTGTCTCCCCCTTCTAGACTGTGAGCCCGCTGTTGGGTAGGGACCATCTCTATATGTTGCCAACTTGGACTTCCCAAGTGCTTAGTACAGTGCCCTGCACACAGTAAGTACTCAATAAATATGATTGAATGAATGAATACTCTGCCAATTGTCAGCTGTGTGACTTTGGGCAAGTCACTTTGCTTCTCTGGGCCTCAGTTACCTCATCTGTAAAATGGGGATTAAGACTGTCAGCCCCCCGTGGAAAAACCTGATCACCTTGTAACATCCCCAGCATTTAGAATAGTGCTTTGCACATAGTAAGCGCTTAATAAATGCTATCATTATTATCATTATTATTCTCTGGGCCTCAGTTCCCTCATCTGGAAAATGGGGATGAAGACTGTGAGCCCCCCGTGGGACAACCTGATCACCCTGTAACCTCCCCAGTGCATAGAATTGTGCTTTGCACATAGTAAGCGCTTAATAAATGCTATCATTATTATCATTATTATTCTCTGTGCCTCAGTAACCTCATCTGTCAAATGGGGAGGAAGACTGTGAGCCCCCCGTGGGACAACCTGATCACCTTGTAACCTCCTCAGCGCTTAGAATAGTGCTTTGCACATAGTAAGCACTTAATAAATGCCATTATTATTATTATTACAGTGAGCGCTCATATATACCATTATTACTACTAACACTACTACTGTTACTTCCCCTACTACTGCTGTTTTTACTACTAGTTGCTGCTATTGTAACTACTGTTACTAGCTGCTACTACTACTACTAGCTGATGTTTCTAGACTGTGAGCCCGCTGTTGGGTAGGGACCGTCTCTATGTTGCCAACTTGTACTTCCCAAGCACTTAGTACAGTGCTCTGCACACAGTAAGCACTCAATAAATACGATTGAATGATTGAATGTTACTCCTCCTACTACTACGATTATTGCTGCTACTACTACTTCTACTGCTAATACTCTACTACTGATTGTAGTATTTATTAAGCTCTTACTATGTGCCAGGCTCTGTACTAAGCACTGGGGTGGATTCAAGCAAATCAAGTGGGACACAGTCCCTGTCCCGCACGGGGCTCACCGTCTTATCCCATTTTACAGACGAGGTAACTGAGGCCCACAAAAGTAAAATGACTTGCCCTAGATCACACGGCAGACAAGGGGTGGGGACTGGATTAGAACCCAGGTCCTTCTGATTCCCAGGCCTGGGCTCTATCCACTATGCCACGCTGCTTCTCTACTATCAATCAATCAAATGTATTTATTGAGCACTTACTGTGTGCAGAGCACTGTACTAAGCGCTTGGGAAGTGGAAAGAGCACGGGCTTTGGAGTCAGAGGTCAGGGGTTCGTATCCCGACTCCGCCACATGTCTGCTGTGTGACCTTGGGCAAGTCACTTAACTTCTCTGAGCCTCAGTTACCTCGTCTGTAAAATGGGGATTAAGACTGTGAGCCCCACGTGGGACAACCTGATTCACTTTGTATCCCCCCAAGCGCTTAGAACAGTGCTTTGCACATAGTAAGCGCTTAACAAATACCAACAAAAAAAAAAAAAAAATTACAAGTTGGCAACATATAGAGACGGTCCCTACCCAACAGCGGGCTCACAGTCTACTGCTACTATTGCTCTGCACATAGTAAGCGCTTAATAAATGCTATTATTATTATTATTATTATTATTGCTGCTACTAATAATAATGATGGTATTTGTTAAGCGCTTACTACGTGCCAAGCACTGTCCTAAGCACTGGCACTACAACTATTATTACGAGCTACTGCTAGAGAAGCAGCGTGGCTCAGTGGAAAGAGCCGGGGCTCTGGAGTCAGAGGTCATGGGTTCAAATCCCGGCTCCTCCAATTGTCAGCTGTGTGACTTTGGGCATGTCACTGAACTTCTCTGTGCCTCAGTGACCTCATCTGGAAAATGGGGATGAAGACTGTGCACCCCCTGTGGGACAACCTGATCACCTTGTAACCTCTCCAGCGCTTAGAGCAGTGCTTTGAACATAGGAAGCACTTAATAAATGTCATCGTTATTATTATTATTTGTTCAATCGTATTTATTGAGCTCTCACTGTGTGCAGAGCACTACGCTAAGCGCTTGGGAAGTAAAAATCGGCACCATATAGAGACGGTCCCTACCCAACAATGGGCTACTACTATTACTATTGCTACTATTCTAATTTGTTGTCCTGCTTCCTGCTTACAATTCCTCGGGCTTTCACTAATTCTTCCTAATTTGTTGCCCTGCTTCCTGCGTACACTTCCTCTGGCTTTCACTATTTTTTTTTTTCTGTCTTCCTCATTGGATTGCTTACTGCACAAAAGGAGACAATGGCAAACCGTTTCCGGATTTTTCCCAAGAAAATTCTGCAGATCCACTACCAGAATGATGGGAGATGGAAAGTGGGGCCTTCCGGGAGAGACGCGTCCGTGGCGTCGCTATGGGTCAGAGACGAGCCCTTCTAGACTGTGAGCCCACTGTTGGGTAGGGACTGTCTCTATATGTGGCCAACTTGTACTTCCCAAGCGCTTAGTACAGTGCTCTGCGCACAGTAAGCGCTCAATAAATACGATTGATCGATTGATTGATTGACAAATCACTGGATGGTAAGCTTGGTGGTCTCCCCCTTCTAGACTGTGAGCCCACTGTTGGGTAGGGACTGCCTCTATATGTTGCCAACTTGTACTTCCCAAGCGCTTAGTACAGTGCTCTGCACACAGTAAGCGCTCAATAAATACGATTGAATGAATGAATGAATGGTGGGGAATATCTGATTTGCAAGTCTTGTACTCTCCCTGGCAAAGGCCTAGTGGCTAGAGCCCGGGCCTGGGAATCAGAAGGACCTGGGTTCTAATCCCAGCTCTGCCACTTATCTGCTGTGTGACCTTAGGCAAGTCACTTCACTTTTCTGCACCTCGGGTACCTCATCCGTAAAACGGGGATTAAGACTGTGAGTCCCACGAGGGATGGGGGCTATGTCCAACCTGATTAGTTTCTGTCTACTCCAGTGATTAGTACTGGAGTACTAGAGTATTAGAGAAGCAGCGTGGCTCAGTGGAAAGAGCCTGGGCTTTGGAGTCAGAGGTCTTGGGTTCAAATCTTGTCAGCTGTGTGACTTTAGGCAAGTCAGTTGAATTCTCTGTGCCTCAGTTACCTCATCTGTAAAATGTGGATGAAGACTGTGAGTCCCATGTGGGACAACCTGATCACCTTGTAGCCTTCCCAGCGCTTAGAACAGTGCTTTGCACATAGTAAACGCTTAATAAATGCCATCATCATTATTATTATTATTACAGTGTCCAGCACATAGTAAGCACGTAACAAATACCATTTAAAAAAAGAAAGAAAAAGGAGCAGGAGCATTTATTGGGCACGCACTGGGTGCAGTGTTCTGACCTAAAAACACTTGGGAAGTACGAAACAGATCCATTCCCTGCCCACAGGGAGGTGATAATCCTATAGTATATGGTACCTAGCCCTCTGAAGGCACTCAGTAAGTGTTATTGATGATGATGATGATGATGATGATGATGATGATGATAATAATAATGATGATGATGATGATGAAGATGGTGGAGGTGGTGATGATGATAGTGGGCACCATGGTGGTGGTGACGATGATCATGATGGTGGTGGTGATGATAACTGTGATGGTCATCATTTATTATTTTATTATTCTATTTATTTTATTAATGATGTGCATGTGTATATATATATATATATATATATATAAATAATTCTACTTATATTGACGCTATTGATGCCTGTCTACTTGTGTTGTTTTGTTGTCAGTCTCCCCCTTTTAGAAGCAGTGTGGCTCAGTGGAAAGAGCCCAGGCTTAGGAGTCAGAGGTCATGGGTTCTAATCCTGACCAACACATAATAATAATAATAATAATAATAATAATAATGGCATTTGTTAAGCACTTACTATGTGCCAAGCACTGTTCTAAGCACTGGGGAGGTTACAAGGTGATCAAGTTGTCCCACGGGGGGCTCTCAGTCTTAATCCCCATTTTACAGATGAGGGAACTGAGACCCAAAGAAGTGAAGTGACTTGCCCAGAGTCACACAGCTGACAGTTGGTGGAGCCGGGATTTGAACCCATGACCTCTAACTCCAAAGCCTGGGCTCTTTCCACTGAGCCATGCTGCTTCCATGACCAGCTTGTGAGCTGGGTGACTTTGGGCAAGTAACTTCACTTCTCTGGGCCTCAGTTCCCTCATCTGTAAATTGGGGATTAAGACTGTGAGCCCCACGTGGGACAACCTGATCACCTTGTATCTACCCCAGCGCTTAGAACAGTGCTTGGTATATAGTAAGTGCTTAACAAATACCAACGTTATTATTATTATTATTATTATTATTATTCTAGACTGTGAGCCTGTTGTTGGGCAAGGATTATCTCTGTTGCTGAATTGTACTTTCCAAGCACTTAGTGCACTGCTCTGCACACAGTAAGTGCTCAACAAATACGATTGAATGAAGGAATTAATAATAATAATAATAATAATAATAATGGTACTTGTTAAGCACTTACTATGTGCCAGGCACTGTTCTAAGCACTGGGGGAGATACAAGATAATCAGGTGGTCCCACATGGGGCTCACAGTCTTCATTTTGCTGATGAGGTAACTGAGACATAGAGAAGTTAAGTGGCTTGCCCAAGGTCACACAGCAGACAAGTGGTGGAGCCGGGATTAGAACCCACGTCCTCTGACTCCCAAGCCCGGGCTCTTTCCACTAAGCCACGCTGCTGCTCTGTGATGCTACTAATTTCTAGACTGTGAGCCCACTATTGGGTAGGGACCGTCTCTATATGTTGCCAACTTGTACTTCCCAAGCGCTTAGTACAGTGCTCTGCACACAGTAAGCGCTCAATAAATATGACTGATTGATTGCTAATAATTCCCATGGTGGTGGTGGTGGTGATGGAGTTGAGGTCTCTGAGATCAGCAGAGTCCACTTCCTCTAAATATGGTTTTTACTTCCTTGATGATATAAAGAAGAGGTGGGCGGCTCAAAGAATCCAAGGAGCGATGGGATCTGTCACCCAAATTGAGATGCTAACCCTTTCCTACAGATCTTTTCATGGCTTTTCAAATCATGACAAATTGCTGGATTTGGGGCGGGTTGGGTAGGTGGCTTTCCACATTTTACTCGGAAGTGGAAAATGCATAGAGAAGCAGCATGGCTCAGTGGAAAGAGCCCGGGCTTGGAGCCAGAGGTCATGTGTTCAAATCCCGGCTCCGCCAATTGTCAGCTGTGTGACTTTGGACAGGTCACTTAACATCTCTGTGCCTCAGTTACCTCATCTGTAAAATGGGGATGAAGACTGTGAGCCCCCCGTGGGACAACCTGATCACCTTGTAACCTCCCCAGCACTTAGAACAATGCTTTGCACATAGTAAGCACTTAATAAATGCCATCATTATTATTATTATTATTTAACTGTCTTTCAGGGAATCTGAGAGAGGAACGTGCTCTTCACTTTGTTATGGATTGCAACACAACATGACCAGGGCTACTTGTCTGCTGTGTGACCTTGGGTGAGTCACTTCACATCTCTGGGCCTCATCTGAAAAACGGGGATGAAGACGGTGAGCCCCATGTGGGACAGGGACTGTGTACTACCCGATTAGATTGTGTCTACCCCAGCGTTTAGAACAGTGCTGGATACATAATAAGCGCTAACAAATGCCGTCAATAAATAAAACGGATCAATGGATTGAGTGTAGGTATGAGTTGCGGTTCTCCCACAACTCCTAGGCAAATGGGCATGTTTGACTGGCCTATTTGCAGGGAGATCCGTTTCTCCACCTACTCTGTCTTGCGAATGGCTCGTTGTGGGAAGGTTGTCTGTTTGTTGTCATGTTGTCCTCTCCAAGGCGCTTAGTACAGTGCTCTGAACACAGTAAACACTCAATAAATATGATTGAATGAAGGAATGATGGGAAACAGGCAAATCTGGCAAGTGCTATGCTTGGAAAGATTTCATCCCCCAGGTCAAAAACCATGAAGCAGAGAGTCGTCACTTGGGAGGTTCAAAGTAGTAGCCGCCTGACCCCGATGGAGGAGAAATATGCCTCATTGATGACACCCTTTCTTCTGGTATTTATTAAGCTCTTACTTTGCGTCAAACACTGTTCTAAGTACTGGAACAGTGGCGAGTTAATTAGGTCGGACACAGTCCCTGTCCTGCGTGGCGCTCACAGTCTAAGTAGGAGGGAGAACAGGTATCCCCCTTTTACAGTTGAGGAAACTGAGGAACAAAGAAGTTAAGCGACTTGCCCAAGGTCACACAGCAAGCAATTGGCAGAGCCAGGATTAGAACCCAGGTCTTTCTGTCTCCCAGACACGGGCTCTTTCCACTAGGCCCATATCGCTTCTCTTACATTAATAAATCCAAGATTCTGAGAAGAAATGCCCATGAAATGTACTCAGCATCAAGTTCAAAAGCATAAAAACTTGGAAGGATATTTGGGGGAGAAACCCAATGAGTTTTCTGCTGTCAAAATTAGAAGACACCTGCTCAGTCGTTTTACATCTACTTCCTTCTACACTTTCCCCCCTAGCACAGTTGTGTCTATCTCGAATGACATAAAAATTCAATCTGTCCTTAAAGGTCAATGATTCCCCCTCCAGAACCCACCAAATGACACAAATAGATTATCTTCTATCCAGGTTATAGCGCTCTCTTCCCAAACACCATCCCTCCACCTGAGATTTAAGCACCAGTTACACATTTGTGGACTCCTGCCCTCCTGTAGTTATAATAATAATTATTATTATTATGGTCTTTGATAAGCACTTACTATGTGCCAGGCATTGTACTAAACTCTGGGGTAGAGACAAGCAAATTGGATTGGACACAGTCCCTGTCCTACATGGGGCTCACAGTCTCAATCCTCATTTTACAGATGAGGTAACTGAGGCACAGAGAAGAAAAGAGACTTGCCCAAGGTCACACAGCAGACAAGTGGTCGAGTGGAGATTAGAACCCATGACTTTCTGACTCCAGGCCCATGGTTTATCCACTATGCCATGCTGCTTCCATGATGGATATATACCTTAAGCCCTAAATTAACTTCCATATCTCATGGATTCTATATCTTAAACCCTAGTTTATCTTCCATATCTCATGGAGTCCATATTTTAAGTCTTAACTTAATAATAATAATAATAATAATAATAATAATAATAAATAAATAATGGCATTTGTTAAACGCTTACTATGTGCAAAGCACTGTTCTAAGCGCCGGGGAGGATACAGGGTGATCAGGTTGTCCCACGTGGGGCTCACAGTCTTAATCCCCATTTTCCAGATGAGGTAACTGAGGCACAGAGAAGTTAAGTGACTTGCCCAAAGTCACACAGCTGACAAGTGGCGAGGCTGGGATTTGAACCCATGACCTCTGACTCCTAAGCCAGGGCTCTTTCCACTGAGCCACGCTGCTCCTCTGATTTATCTTCCGTATCTCATGCGTCCCATATCTGAAGCCCTGTTATTTTCTTACCTCATGGATCCCATATTTTAGGCCCTAATTTATCTGCCTTAATAATAATAATAATGGTGTTTGTTAAGCGCTTACTATGTGCCAAGCACTGTTCTAAGCACTGGGGGAGATGCAAGACAATCAGGTTGTCCCACGTGGGGCTCACAGCCTTAATCCCCATTTTACAGATGAGGCAACTGAGGCACAGAGAAGTTAAGTGGCTTAACCAAGGCCACACAGCAGATGAGTGGCGGAGCCGGGATTAGAACCCACGACCTCTGGCTCCCATACGTCATGGATCCAAAATCCTCAGCCCTAATTTCTCTTCCATATCACGTGGATCCCCTATCTTAAGCCCCAGCTTATCTTCCATAACTTGTGGATCCCATTGCTGAAGCCCTAACTCTCATCCCGTATCCTCCTTCCTCCTGGATGAAAATTTGTTCTTTTCCATCTCCCCTGCTTGAGGGCAAGGATGGTGTCTACCAACTCTATCGTACTCTTCCAAGAGCTCAGTTCAGCGCTCTGCTCCCAGTAAACTGAAAACTCGTTGAGGGCAGGGACCGTGTCTATCAACTCTCCTGGACTCTCCAAGCGCTTAGCACAGTGCTCTGCTCTGCACTCAGAGATCAGGAAGGGCCTTTACATCCTCTACTGTACCATCCCAGTGCTCTGCACGCAATCGGCGCCTGCTAGAGATGGCTATTTATTTATTTATTATTATTTATTAATCGTATTTACTGAGCGTTTACCATCTGCAAAGCACTGTACTAAGTCCTTGGGAGATTACAATAGAACATCAAACACATTCCCTGCCCACAGTGAACTCGCAGTCTAGAGGGGAAGATCGACCTTAATATAACTAAATAGATAAATAAAGAAATAATGGATTGATATGCATCTATTGATCTCGCCCCAAAGTGCCTGTGAAACCCTGAAGAACGAGAGAGAGAGTGATAACTCACCTTGAAGTCCATTCCCATTGGCGCTGGTACAAGATGGTGGAGGAGAAGCTTGGGGCCTAACCACCGGCGCGAAGGCGCTCTTTTGTTTCACTGCAGAGATGACATTGGCAGGTGAGAATGAGAAAATGCCGTGTGTACTGCTACAATTTGAAGGGAGGGTGACTGAAGAGGCTGCCATGGTTGGACTTGACGGAACTACTGTAATAAAGCAAAGATAATCAGGACTCAGATTGCGTTTTGGCACGCCACACACAGACAGAGAGAGTGATAAGGCCTCGCCTTTCAAATAGAGAGGGGAAAAATAAATGGAAAAAAACATGAAATGCGCTATTGGCTCGGCCACTCTCTGGATAACAGGCAAACTCTTTTGTGTTGGACTTTCTGGATAAATCGTGGAGCCCGATTTCTTTTGTTGTTTTTTTCCGAGGGGGGCACTTGGTTTGTTTGTACTACGATCCCATCGCGGCCCATTTGGACCAATGGATTCGAGTGGTTTTGTTTTTTTGGGGGGTTGTTTTTTTCTTTTAACGTCCAGCCTCAAGAGTCACCCTCCTTTTATCCAGTAGCTCACATCATAGAGAAATCAAATCAAAAAACGGGGCAAGAGTCAAAGCGGGGAGTGGGAGGGGCGGGGGGAGGTGGGCGGTATGAATCCGTAGGGTGATGCGGTACGAAAATAGACACTTACTGCCGTAAGGAGAGTTAGCTGAGGAGCCATTAAGGAATCCAGGAGAACCAGGGACGCCCAGATTGGACATTCCAGCATTACCATATCCGTTCATGCTATTGCTGACTGTGTTGTAATTAGATTGCTGAGGAGTACTGCTGGGGGCATATCCTCGTGGGGAGACACTGCTTGTATTGCGACTGTAGCCTACTGTTGAAATTCCCCCCACCCCCCAAAAGACCCACGTTATTATTTAGACCGTACACTGCGGGGCTGGGGGTTGGGGGGTGGGGCGGAGAGCAATGGGACACCCCATCATTCCCCGCTATGTAGCGCACGCTTTTCATCGGTCGTCACGCTTGGATCGAAAACGTCTCTCCCTGCCCCAGCTGCTCCCGCGGTGGAGGGTAACCTTATCGGAAGCAGCACGGCGTAGTGGATAGAGCTTGGGCCTGAGAGTCAGAAGGTCATGGGTTCCGATCCCGGCCCCCCCACTTGTCTGCTGTGTGACCTTGGGTGAGTCACTTCATTTCTCTGGGCCTCAGTTACCTCATCTGGAAATGGGGAATTGAGACGGTAAACCCCATGTGGGACAAGGACTCTGTCTAACCCGATTTCTTTGTAATCAGCCCAGTGCTTGGTACAGCGCCTGGCACATAGTAAGCACTTAAAAATACCAGAATTATTATTATTACGCCGACCCTATTTAAGTCTTCCACAGGCCCAGGGTGGTGTTCTCTCCTCCAGGCATGGTCGGCCTGGGTTAGACAGTTCTCTTCGATCCCACGCCGTGTTGAGTTTTCCTCCTGTTTGTTTTTAATAGTGATTAATCAATCAGTGGTATTTATCGAGCACTTACTACGTGCATAGCACTGTCCGAAGCGCTTAGTCCAGACAATCAACGGGCAAGAGTGCTGCTCTCAGCCAACATGGTGGGTAGATTCTCAGTTGCCATCCCTTGACAGGCAAAAGAGTTTTTTTCCGAGTGGTTACCCCATAAAAGACAGTTTGTGGGGGCTTCAAGAGGGGTGGAGGGTACTAGTTTTAGGGAGAAGGGAATGTTGGGTGGGAATTTCACAGCACACTTTGCCATTTAGGCTGGGAGGATGAAAGCCAAAGTATTAGCAACGTGGGACAGACACATGCAGTGTTTAAAAGAGACTCGCCTGAGAACCAGGACCACAGTCCCGTATTATAAAAGGAAGCGACACATTTCATTGCAATCGAATGTACAGTTACCCGGGTTGTAAGGACCTGGGGAGCCTGTTTTGATTTGTGTTTGAAACTGAATCAGAACTTTGCATAAGGCAGCTTATTCGGACAGTAAACACCTCCAATTTGTGGGACTGCCTTTGTGAAGCAGGAGTTCCAATATCCCACGCGTCTCATTATCCCAAGAGGGAAGGGAGGGCCGGGTGGAATCATCCCAACTTTAAGCCGGGGGGAAGAAGGGAGAGGGGTGGAAACCGAGGCCCAGAGAGATTAAGGGGCAGGCCCAATGATCACAAAGCGGATTGCCCAACTCCCAGAATGAACCTCCATCCACTAGACTCTTCTGTACGATAGAGGTGCGACCCATTTAAACCACCGTCATTCCCTAATCAACCATCCCGACTATGAAGAAGCATGATAACACTCCCAGAAGACAGTATTGAACCCCAGAAAATAAGCACGCAGTTATCGCACGATCCTGAAGATCGGCCGACAGTCAGAGTGAAAAAGCTCCATCACACGGGCAGCGTTGCCAGCTAACCTTTCTCCTCCCCCTCGGTACTTTGTGGAAAACAAGAATCCCAAAGAAAGGAAATAATTAAATAGCGGTGCTAATTTCTAGACCGTACTCCGTTACGCGTCCGGTGACAGGGATCGAGTCCAGGCTCTTGAACTAAGGGTGAAGTTAACTCTTGCCCGTGGTTGTTACCTTGGTCGTTAGCTTGCGATGTCTCTGAGACGTTCACAGCGAGCTGGCTGCTGAAGGAGTTGACTCCCATCATGCCCGTGTGAGCCGGAGTGTTGCCCAGAGTGGGGATCTGATTGTGATTGCGCGGCACGCTATATAACGCTTCGGCGATGTCAGCTGCCCGTTTCAGGATTATTTCCTAGAGCGATGATATAAGAATGGTTGTTGATGCGCCGTGGATGGGGTTTGGGCTTGAGGGGTTGGGGAGGGGAAGGGGTGGCTTAGCTCCTAATCTATCTTCAATAGGCTAGAGACCAGGAACCCACCGTGAGACGAAAGAGGGAAGACCATATCAACTCTCCCCATTACCCCAGAGAAGCAGCGTGATATGGCGGCTAGAGCACGGGCTTGGGAGTCAGAAGGTCATGGGTTCTAATTCCAGCTCTGTCACTTGTCAGTCAATCGTATTTATTGAGTGCTTACTGCATGCAGAGCACTGGACTGAGCATTTGGGAGAGTCTGGTGTGTGACCTTGGGCAAGTCACTTCGCTTCTCTGGGCCTCAGTTAACCTCATCTGGAAAATGGGGATTGAGACTGTGAGCCCCACCGTTAACCTGATTTGTTTGTCTCCATCCCAGCCCTTACAACAGTGCCAGGTACATAGTAAGTGCTTAACAAATACCGTAATTATTCATCATTATTATTATTACCCCAAATGGCCCCCTAGGGAAAACCAGTGAGGAATTTGTTGCCCAGTTTGATCTGGGGCTTTTCCAAATAATAATATTAAGAATAATGATAATAATAGTTGCGGGATTTGTTAAGTGCTTACTATGTTCCAGGAACTGTACTAACCACTGGGCAGGGATATAAGCCAATTGGGTTGGACACGGTCCCTGTCCCACGTGGGGCTCACCGTCTTAATCCCTGTTTTACGGATGAGATAACCGAGGCCCAAAGGTCCAAGGTCACACAGCAGATGAGTGGAGGAGCCGGGATTAGAATGCATGACCTTCCAACTCCCAGGCTCAGGCTCCATCCACTATGCCATATGTGCAGAGCATGGAGCCCCCCTTATACGCTGCATATTTTGGCCCGGGTTCAGGCCTATCTGCCTGCCTTAATGAGGACTTTGGCTTCAGGCACCTCGCTCCTAATTGTCATTTCCGACACGGAAACTCACTGGGAAAAGGAAATGGGAAGAGGAAGCATTTCTCCTGAGAGCATCGCGTAGCATCTCGACTGCCCCGGGGTTCCCGGCAGAAGCGAGCAGTACGGAGAAATGCGTGGAGAGCCCGCCAGCTCCGTGGAGAGCTGCTTCTGATTCTCACATCCGTGAGTTCGAGGGGGTGGAGGAAGGAATCCGGCATCGTTCGCCTACCTGGTTATTGTGTGGCATTCCATACAGAGCTTCGACCAAGTCAGCTGCTCTCTTAAGTAATACTTCCTAAAGGAAAAGGAAAGTACAGTTTAGCGGGGGTATTCGGGAAACTTTCACCTCTGGTCCAAGCAGGAGGCTTGGACCAACCATTTCATGCTCCGAGAGGGAGCTCTCACTCTGGTCCTCCCTCATCCCTTAATAATAATAATAATGGCATTTATTAAGCGCTTACTATGTGCAAAGCACTGTTCTAAGCGCTGCGGAGGTTACAAGGTGATCAGGTTGTCCCACATGTGGCTCCCAGTCTTAATCCCCATTTTACAGATGAGGTAACTGAGGCCCAGAGAAGTGAAGTGACTTGCCCAAAGTCACACAGCTGACAAGTGGTGGAGCTGGGATTAGAACCCATGACCTCTGACTCCAAAGCCCGTGCTCTTTCCACTGAGCCACGCTGCTTCTTAAGAGGGAGAGCGGGAGAGCGGCCAAGAATTACACCCTCAACTGTCGCAGAGGAGGAGAGTGAGGCCCAGAGAGGTGAAGTGACTGGCCTGAGGTCACACAGCAGGCCGAGCTCGGGGCTGGAACCTGGGTCTCCTGACTCCCATCCGTTCCCGCATCCTTCCCACAAGGCCACGTGGCCTCTAGTCCGGTTCATTTCAGGAAAAAGCTCCTCCTTTCTCCTTTCTCCAGAGGGCTGCAAACCTTCCTCCTCCAGGCGAAGGGACCGAGAAATGGAGGCGAATGAATCGGATGGCCT